>NW_020653854.1:18348673-18532985 GCF_003589595.1 Hyposmocoma kahamanoa
AACAATTAAGTATTGATAAAAATGCGTCGCTGCAGCATTAAGGGGTGCGGCAGTAGAAATGAAATGGAATTGAATTGTGAGTTTGTACTCACTGTCAATATTTTTGTCCATTTCATTACAATTCATGCGAATAATTCACTAAAACATTTGGCCAAACATTGGTTTTGACATTTGATGTTCCCTTTGATTGTTCCTTCCCTTTGACAACCGGAAACGGTTCTTCTTCTTCTTTTGAATGTTATGGCTCCATTGAAATAATCAATGATTTTGCCAATGTCAAGTAAAAATAACTATGTACGGTAGTTTAATATTATTATAAAAATTATACGAAAAAAATGGCGATTTCGCCAATGTCCAAACCATTAGTAATTATAGCTCTATGGTCCAACCGGTTATTAAAGGGTACTACAAAAATGGCAAAATGAGGACAGTTGGCATTTAAGATGACGTTACGTATTTGACATAAATCAATTTAGTGCTATCTCTTTTGGCTTACGCACGCAGTAGATAAACAAAGACAATAAAATGTTTATGTTTTCAACGTCTAAATGCATTGACTTACAATTATAAATGCATCATATACATATAACGTCTGATTTGTATATGTCAATATAACATGTCCTTTGGTTTCCATAGTCTAAGATTCATCGCCAATCCCGTGATGTATCAAAGTGACGTTTGGTCATTTTTCGCTTGACTATGTCTATGCTTGAACAAAACAAATCAAACTCAGAATAATTTACTGTCGCATTGTTATATACAATACCTTTCAAAATCATATTAAATTATAGTCATTTCGAAAAACTCACTAATACATTTGTATTCTGGTTTTAATCAGAACGCAAAATCCTTCATAATTGTTGTTCTCCTTCACTGCCACAGTTTGAAGTGGGCATCTTTATACTGACCGGAAACTATTGCAATATGCAGAGCATTTTATTGTATCATTAAAAAGATGTTAACACATTTCACAGGACGTGTCAAGATGTCATTCTCAATTAAAATTACAGCATATACACAATTGTAGACAATTTAATTTTTTCTGCTACTTCGAGCGGTCTTGTTGTTACATTTATATACAGTACCTTTCAAAATCATATTAAATTATAGTCATTTCGAAAAACTCACTAATACATTTGTATTCTGGTTTTAATCAGATCGCAAAATCTTTCAAAATGGTTGTTCTCCTTCACTGTCACAGTTTGAAGTAAGCATCTATAAACTGACCGGAAACTATTGCAATATGCAGAGCATTTTATTGTACCATTAAAAAGATGTTAACACATTTCACACGACGTGTCAAGATGTCTTTCTCAATTACAATATGATGTCTTATTTATGTAGATATACGTAACCGTAGGTAATTTTAGAATGTGTAAGTAATAGTCGTATTAAAAGTGAATTAATCTAATTTAAGTGTAAAGTTTTAGAGGACTATGAAAGCCCTAGGGCTTTAATATAAAATGCTAGTATTTTATGTAAGTTCTTGCAATCTCGTAAAATATAACAACGATTATTTGTTTGTCGTAATTGTTATTACAGACTTTTTTGCCTTTATTGACACACTGACACATGTAACGGCACAAAAAACAAATTGAGAATATATAATCAGTACAGAGTACTAAAAAACCGACCTCAAAAGTACGTGGAATTACGTCTATTTGCTAAGTTTCATTGAAATATCCCCTAGTTCGCCACTATACAGGACTTGATACTGGAGATAATAAAAATAGGTTCTCACTACGACACTACTCAAAGTATATCGAGGGAAATACGCCTTGAATTGGAGAAATAGCAAAATCAACTAAATAATTGCTAAAAGTAATTGCTCCTAAATTAAAGTTAGGCGCTATTTATAAAAATGAATCTTCATGCGTGAACAGCCACCATTAGAGGTGGGTGATTTCCTTCAAAATGAAATGGGACCATTATGGAAGTACCCCCTTTCCAACAAAAAAAGAATCATGGAAATCGGTTCACAAATACCGGAGTTATCGCGTAACATACATACAAAAAAAAAAGAAAAAAAAAAGAACATGCAGACGAATTGAGAACCTCCTCCTTTTTTGAAGTCGGTTTTGAACCCAAAGTCAACCTCCAACCACTCGAGTAACCTGTATTAGTTAGTTGTAGTAGTTAGGAAATTAAAACAAATGAGTGAAAAATAAAAGACGGTTTTTTATTTAAAAAAATAGATACTGTGTCGTTTTGAGGATTTTGTTAGTGCTTCGTTAAATGTGCCAGTGAGTGTATATATTCTATTCTATTTTATTCACTAGATTGGTTCTTAAGTGGACGTTTTGGGTAATGCCCCAGAAGTTAATTTCGTTGCTTTGTTGCTGGAAGTTCCTGTGCATTTCCTAGTGTAACATAAGGTAATTCGTGGTATAATGATCAGAGCCATTAAATAAATAAAGAGTTAAAAAACCTATATCTTTAAAAAAAAATGTGAGAATTGATGTATTGTTTGGCCCTATTAATGTTATAATAGATTTTTTTTAATTCTTGTTATGTTCTTATCGAATTATTAGATCAAATTAAATGATCACATATCACTCTACCTCCTTATAGTCTAAGTAAAATTGGTTAATAAATAAAATGCAAAATTGCTTGACAAACTATCACTACAAATATATTGCTCAAAATTGTCACAAAGCTTATGTCATTATCAAGATAAACGCGTGAACTAAAAACTCCTCGTCGCGAAACGTTTTGTAACTGCATATTTATCACAATTGCATCTTTATTTCTTTCTTCGTAAAGTAATTTTTCGAATGAGGATAAGGCGTATAATTTCCGTGAGGTCACAGTCTGTTTCCTATAAAAATAGTTGTCATTAAAATGGTTTGAAAACAATTTGATTCCTTTCACACATTGCGGCCTGACACGTTAATCTTTACAACGTCACCAACATTGTGTTTCAAAACCGCAGTTACAAGCTTTGCTAACATCGTCATTTTATGTTAATACGCGTAATATATCTATAAATTAAAAGTACTCGTATAAGTAAATTACTGGTTGTTCTAATGCAGTACTATGAACTTGTTGTTTTTATCGCTGTGGTCAATGTGTCGTCATTAAAATATGACGGCACACAGTTAATATGAAATACACGCCTTTAATATATAGTCATCACAGTCACGTAGTACATTTTTTTGTAATATCAAGTGATGGGACGAACAAGTCATGCACCTGATGGTAAGCTACACGCCTTTCCATAACAGTTGCAGAGCCGCTTAGAGCTTTAAATCGCAAAGATCTGTGGGGCACTGCCACTGTACCCGTCACCCTGAGACATGAGTCGACAAGTCCCATGTGCCTGTAATTTCACCAGCTCCTTTGCCCTTATAAACCGGAACGCAGTAACGCTCACATTACTACTTAGCGGCAGAAATAGGTAAGGCGGCAATATGTACTTTCCTGGACGAACTCTTTCACAAGGAGCTCTGCTAAAAATTGCTGGTGCTACATTGTTTATTAAGGGCTGTAAATGAGAAATGACTACAGAATTTGAATGTGTAAAACTTATTTAGTAAAATACAGGTAAATTGCAAATTATTTTGAAATAGATTTTTTTTTCTATACTTCAATTCCATGCGATACACATTAAGATTTTTTGAGTTTAAAAACTTTCAGCCTAATCTTGACGTATAATAGAAGAATAACAATTGAATTAAAAAAAATCTATAACGCTAGTTATGTATTGATGAAATTACAGGCACATGGGACTTGTCAACTTATGTCTCAGGGTGACGTGCGCAGTAACAGTGCCCCTCAGATTTAAAGCTCTGAATGGCACTGCAACTGTTATGGACAGGCGTATAGCTTACTATCAGATGCACGACTTGTTGGTCCCGTCACATGATTTTATAAAAAAATGTAAATAAAAAGCCTGTGGACGACGAGGATTTCAGACATTACCGCCGACTTTGCCTGCATGTCATGGCACTGTTTACGAGCAAGTGTGATGAAAAAATATTACGAACTACTTGAAGCAAAATAGGTATAATATAAGCAATTTTATAACTTTTTTTTATTAAAAATAAAAACGCATTTGACCTCCATCTCATCTGAGGGAAAGTGATGATGAGGCCGATTATGTAGCATGCACACCCTTCCCCTTCCCTATTTAAACATGAAAAATTATCAACTAATGTTCGTAGAATTTCTAAACATCTCTCCTGAAAAGTTTTCATTATGCAAACATAGCCTTATTATATCAAAGGTGCGAATTTAATTATTATTTAATTATTATCGTTTTACTGTCTCCGTGTTCGAACGGCTACCATGCTGATCTGCCATGAAGAGGTGCAAGGTTGGATTCCAGGGCCGTGAGAAATATTTGTATGGCCTATATTTGTTTCTCTCGAGAGTTTGGGTGTAAATTATGGTTGTTGGTGTGTCCATGGCACCCCCGATACAGGGTCTCAATAGTTTCAGGGTTTCGGTATGTTTTTAATCACTACTAGCTATGATAGAATATCACTTAGGGGTATATAACCCATAGTTCTCCATCTAAGTAAAGTTTCATTTCGGTCGATTTTAATTTTGATCTCGTACAATTCTGACCTTCTCAACTTTATTCGATTATCAAATTCAATCAGACAACATTTTTTTTTCGTTTTGCTAATGTGGTATTAGTTTATAACTTATAACCGAATGAACTTATAACACAAAGGGTGCGTTATGTTAGTTGTTTCTGTTCTGTCATCAGATGTTCTTTCACTGGTTACTTTACCATTGACAATCGTCATCATTTATTGCGTATAGCCTTGTAAGCGGTATTTTTTTTTTCAAAAAATTCTGAGTGGTGTTTGTAGCAGGTGTACTGAAAAGTGACATAACGAAAAATAGTTAATTTTCATTACGTGAAACGATAACGAATAATGTCTATTACATTACATCATTATTTCTCAATCAAATAATTGACCGAGAGGTACAGTAACATACTTTTGATAATCCCATACGAGAGTGTTAGTGCATCCGTATAGCTGCGCAAGAGACTGAATAGCTTGTACTTTATATTGACGAGTTATCTGGCTCAATGGTTAGCACTTTGGTCGTTTAACAAGAAAGTCTTGTGTTCGATTCGCGGTAGGATCTATTTGGGAAATTAACTTGTCTGAATTGGTCTGATATCAACGGAGGGCATATTTTTGGTACTCAGTAGTACAGGAAATTCGATAGTGTGTGATCAAAAATTGGTGTGGTGCTTAGGCACGTTAGTAATATGGGTACTGTGAAAACATTCATGGAGGTTTAATTATAGCCCATGCCAAGCGAAGCTTCATGGTCCGACTATATTTCCTTGCCGGTCGATTTATACTGGGTACTGGATACGGAGATCCCGAGTTAAATTCCCGGTAGAACCAATGTCGGAAATGAACTTTTCTAAATTCATTCTGGTCCGGGTATTCTGGGAAATGCCCCAGAGTGAATTCCGTTACTCCGGTACAGGGAATTGCCTAGTTTCGGATCAGGCAATTGATGTGGTTATGTCACATTATTTATTCATTTTAACCGAATTCAAAAAAGGAGGAAGACCTCAATTCGACGGTAATAATTTTTGTGTGTATAAGAGGGTACCTTGGTATTAGTCCCATTTAAATTCGAAGAAAATTACCTCTAAGGGTGGCAAACTAACTTCATGTGATAAAACTTTTGACTTATTTTCACATGTGATTTTCTTATACCAAGGGAACAGGTTTTATCTTTCAGTCTTTATCTTAGCGAATACAGATAGTTATCAATAAAAACTTCCACAATAACATTTTTGGAGGACGTTTCGAGTCCTTTAGTTTACGGAGAGATGTTGGCTATTTATGTATGTTCTACTGTCTGTGTGGGAGAGCTCAGTGTAATATAAATAAAAACAAAAAAACACTAAAATAGCATACGAACGTTTATGCGAAATGCAAAAGTGCGTGGCATATGCAAAAGGATCTCATTCAGCTAAAGCCACAGCCGAGAATGGGCTGTGACGCTGGTTTTCAATGCATCCTAGCGAGTAGTGAACGCGTTCTTCGCGAAATGAAATAAAATACTACGTAAACAACAGAGGAACGTTTTGAATAGATGCCACCGTCACATTTCCACCACCGTACCTTCCGCCAAAGGAGTAGAGGCCATCTCCACGTCCTCGATGCTTGGCATACAAAGTTCCTTCATCAAACTTGCAAGGTATGGAATAGTCTTCTACCTGAAATATTTCCTTTGCACTGTGACATGGGGTTCTTCAAAAACCTAGTCAACAGCGCTCTCAAGGGCTGACAATGCATAGGCAGCTACCCTAATGTTGCAGAGTTCCATGGGCGACGATGACCACTTCCCATCAAATGGCTCGTCTGATCGTTTGCCTCCTATTTTGCATTTTTTTTAATCCTTAAAGAAGACCTGTGTCCAATAGCGGAGCGTAAAATGAGATGATGATAATGACTCTGTTGTTTGGCAATAGTTGATATCGATTAAGGCCGCATTTCTTCCGTATATCATAAAGCTCGTAAACCATTGTGCACTAATAAATTGCATTGTCACAAAGCTCAAATAACTGCCTCTCGTTTCCCATTTTTTTGTTTATTGTAAAAAAAAGACAAACGATCTATGTCAGTTTCATCAGAAACAGATTTCATAGCAATATGATTGATCCGTTCACAGCTTAAGATTTTGTAGTGTAATCTTTAAGGGTAACCTGTTTTAAGACGACGACTTAAGGTGTAACACGATGTAGAATGAAAACAAAAACTGTTAGAAAATTAACACTGTTTTATTTATAGTCTACTTATTTTAGCCCTTACATACTGACGTTAAAAATTGTTAAAAATTCTCAGCTAGAGTGGTATATTTCTATAAGCACACTTGCAGTCAATATTTCAGACATATTCGCAGCACATGTCTCAGGTTTGTTAAAGCTTCAAAATTACTATAACTCTAGCAAAAGGTGTCAGTTGATTTAGAACGAGTCACGTGACAGGATATTTATTCAGAACTACACTATTATAAAAAAAATTGAGTAAAACTACGTGTGGACTCTTGCAATACATAGAGTTGTGAATTTATGCCACTTTCACTCCACTTGGCCTATAGACGAGTTTTTGAACGATTTGACACAAAGTCAGTTTTCAAAAAATATGCTTAGTTTAGTCTCACTCATTATTTGAAAATATCAAACAGTTTTAAGCAAATACGTAAAAATGTTCAGACTTATGCTCTTAGACTTGAGACTTGAGACTTATGTCTCGGAAATCTACATTGCGTACTCTTAGCGGATCCAGACTACTCTAAATATTGAAATTGAATTGTCATATTATTGCCATTTGCATAAATGTCAATCAAATTTATTGCTCCATTACGTAACGTACTTACTGAACTTTTGCTATCATGAAAGAAAAATCGTAATAATAAACAATGTACTTCAAACATAAATAATTTACAGCACATCTCTGTAACTCGCTCAATGATGTGAGATGCTCATTATAAATTGTTCGAATAGGTTAGCACATTATAAAAATATAATCTTCATAGCAGATATTTTCAATATATTAACGCAGATGCATCATATATATTTTGCATTTACATGTACGTACAGGCACGGATTTAACTGCACAAACTGTATTTTTTAACCGACTTCAAAAAAAAGGTGGAGGCTATACGTTCGGATGCAATGTAATTAATTATCTATGTTTTCTAATTTCTCCGTCAACTATGGACCGATTTTGAAAATCTATTTTTTGTTTGAAAGTGTGCACTCTCGTGGTGGTCCCATTATCACCAAGTCAGAATCTAATGAAGGAATCCCATAGAAGTCAAGGGAAATCCTCAAATATTATAGGCATGTCAGTGTATTCCCCAATTTCTCCGTTAATTGTGGACCTATTTCTAAAATTCTTCTGACTATCGAGGTGGTCCATGACGGTGACGATGCTGTTCCGGGTCCGTTTCGGCTATCACAAATTACTGATTATTCATACAATGTAATTGTACGCTGTGTAAATAACATAAGGTACCATTTTTAACTAGTTATTTTGCATTGTGGCAAATCCTGCGGTCACCATAATGATTAGGTTATACTAATTCACTGAAAATAAGGACTTGGATAGTTTAAATAACAATGTTTTTGGACATTTTTGGTTTCGCAAAGAAAAATCAGTTTAAAAGTCAATAATTATAACGAATTAGTGGAGTAATTTCACAAAAAAAATAATTGAATATTATGGTAGCAAAACATAGTGTCATTCAACAAACTTTAAAAAGTCAATTGTCTTAAAAACGAATGACAGATACATAAAAAGAGGAAACAAAAAAGTGACATCATTGGTTCCACAATAACTAAACACGGACCCAAAAATTGTATATATAAGTAAATATATATAATTTTTTACAACTAGTAAGGTGTAACTTAATTTCTTATTTTCTGAAATTACTTTACTTTTTCAATTCCATATTTTCCAGCTGACTACTCAGCCGTGCTGTCTTCTCAAGTAAATCTATAAACTATATCACTAAATATCGTACGTATTCCACTAAACTAATATAATATACATACAAATAATAAAGATGTCGCACTGCAAATAAATACAAAATAAGCTATTCAGTACTCTTGCGCAGCTACAGGGATGCACACTCTCACATGAGTGTACTGAAAGTATGTTCCTGCACAACTCAGTATTTTTTTTAGTGAAATATGACGTAATGTAATAGACATTTTTATTACTAGTTTTATTAATATTTTTTTGTTTTAATATTTAAACCATATTTTTAATTAAAAGAAAGACACTGTTTATCTACAACCTATGCTAAGAATTGTAAGGATTGTAGCAATAACGGACCGAATTTTGAGTGGTCTTGTTGTAGAGTGCATTTTTTGGAACTAATTTTGTTATGATTACGCAAAAATTCATTTGGTACGTTATTATTATTATCATTATGTATTGTATAAGTTTATAGAATACAATGAATTAAAACACGCGATTTATATATATATATATATATATATATATATATATATATAATTATTATAGTTTTATATATAACTCTCGTTACAGGTGATAAATAGTAAAGGCACTGAAAAGAAAGATTGCATGTTTAACCTGCTCTAGGACATATTTAAATAATAGCGCACCTAAAATGTCACTATTTTCCTTAACGTACTGCTTACATTCATTCAATATAAAATGTTCATTGTAAATTATTGAACTTTGTCAGTGCGTTGTTGGTACATTTTAAGGAGACGCAGTAAGCGGCAACTACACAGAAAGCAATTAGGAATTGCACTGTACCGCTTCTGTAGTCATCTGTCCGTATATGAGGCACTTTTGTGTGCATTGCATTGTACCCTACTAACATTAGTATTCAGTAATTTACTAACAATTATATTAGTCAATGTTACTTGAATTAATAGTACATTGTGTATTAAGGGCGGAAAATAAGAATTTACTAACGAGAGTCTATTAGAAACCCGAAGCCGAAGGCTGAGGGCTTTAAAATTCTAAGTTTGTAATTCTTACCACCCATGCTACATACAATGTTTTTCATCATATTTGCTAGGAAATAGATACGATAATTTATTTCTTGTATGAATAAATATAAGAAATTTTTTTTAAACAGATTGCCATAATTTCTTCAATAGATAATACTATTAAAATAAATAACTAAATAACCAAAAAAAAATAACCAATAAATAATAACTCAATCTAAAATGTTATAAAAGGCACAGACGCATGCAGCCACAATGTATTACACACTACTTAATAATTAATAATGACACTAATTCATAATTTCCAAATTCTAAAAATACTGCAGAATTTGAATTCATAAAATAAACTTAGTTAAATATATTTAAATTGCAAATATGTTTAGTTTATTTTATACTTCAGGCTTATGAGAAATCTTATAAATCTCAGATTTTTGAGCATAAAGACTTTTTGCTTTAATCTTGACGTCGAAAATCAATAGGGCAATAATGTAATGAAAAAGTCCGTGGACATAATAGAGGACATTACTATCGACTTTGCTTGCATGTTATTACACTGTTTACGAGCAAGTGTGATTTTTGACATTATTCTAATATTCTGAGAGAGTATTATAATATTCTGATATTTTAGTTTACGGTAAACGCGTGACTGTCCACGATCGAGTTAACGCTCGTAATGGGTTAGTCTGTTGATGGTAAGTGTAAAGGTAATACCGAATGGAGAATGTAAGGCGGAAATGAGGTAAATGGAGATTTGAATGCTTTTATGGTAGACCAACGTGTCGAAAAGAGGTGCTTTTGACTGATTATTGGGGCGTGTTGGACCTTGATGCTATAGTGAATGTTGGATGTATCAAAAATAGCGTAGAACAAGTAGGGTGAATGTTGTAGAAATTAGAGCGTTGCGCAGCCCATGTGGTGTAAGCTATTAGAGAAAACCAAGGAACAGTATAATAAATTGTTATTGTGGTGTCAAAGATGTAGTGAGTAGATACAATAATACGGTTTTTTTGGTCTCTAACTAGGGAATTCCCTGTCCTATGGGTACAAGAGCAACGGAATCCACTCAGGGGCACTTTATACCCAGAACCAATTTAGAAAAGTTCATTTCTCGAATTGGTCCAATCGGGAATCGACCCCGCCACCTCTTCATACGTCCTGGTACATGTATGAAAATCCTGATGCTAGTGGAGGAATCAAATGGGGTGTAGCAGGAGTATGGCTGGTGGAGGGTCGCAGTCCCTGCCTCCAGCAATGGGAGACATACTGTGTTATTTATTGTATGATGATTTAAGTAAATAGTTATCATTATTAATTAGTTTAGAATTGCGCAATGTAGTGGTACCTGTGTCAAGCACCTTATTACAGTTTTCTAATACCTGCAACTCTAGGAAACTAGTTACGCTACTCTGTGGTCACTTCTGGATTAACAAGTTCAGATGAAACCGAAAACTCCCTTTCGATTTCTATCGAGGCCACGTCTTAAAGCGGATCACTTTGATTCCGGTCATCGTCCCAAATTACTATCAATATCATGATGCTATTATGTTATAATACACAATCGTGCAAAAAGAGCGGGGAGTCATAGCTTGAATAAAAGAAAACACCACGTCCACGGCTCGGTGAGAGTGACTGTTGACTCCGTCCATGACGCACGCATTACTGACGCGAGAAAGTTTTTACGAATTTGGCGGTAATTCAAATTTAAAACTCAATCATACATTTTGGAACACTACGTCTGAGTAGTGATCTTATTGGGTTATAAAGTGAAATTGAAAGTCTAGCTGTGTCCCTTTTGCACTTAGGTGATAAGTGTAGTGACAGACGTGTGTGTAAGGTGCGAGATACTTTCGCCGCTTAGTTCACAATACAGGATGACGCGTTATATCAAGGTAAGGATTAAATAGACATTGACACTAGAAAGAACATAACTTTCATAGCAATAACAATGGTTTAACTCAAGGAAACACTTAACAGTAAAATAGTTAAGCGTGCGGTAGAAAGCCCTGGGTTTGCATTATTTTCCATTTTACTTTCTTACCACGCTGTTAATTGTTTACTGAGGAAAAATATAAAGTATTTAATAAGATGCTTTTACTGTAGAGTTAATTTCATATAGTAATAAACCTATACAATATATAGCTTATTCTAACTGGATATAATTAAACACGCGTACTTTTGTACTCTGTCAACTTATATAGGTACGTTTTACTTCTGGGCAGGATTCATACCAAAACGTTTCTTTTAGGCGATATTGCTGGTACAATGTGGATTGAGTTTTAGTAATACAGGGTGTAATATAATACAGGGTAATAATTAAGTGTGCCCATACGATTATTCCGTAAATACATGAGATATAAAAAACCTTAAAACTGATATCGAAAGTACGTTACATAATGAGTAAAACGACATTAATAACTTTTTTTAAATAAAACTAGAAATATACAAAATTTTAACTCTAAACGCTCCCACACATTTAGTATTGGTTTTAGTTTCGAACAACTGCTGATACAATATTTTGTAGTTATATAAAAATAAATATCACTTTGTATTTATTAAAAAAAAATAGTTTTATTACTTTATTTATAGCAGCTTCGTTATCTGTAAACTTATTGTTACCTCTTAAGGTAGATCACAAAAATTGAGAATTCCTGGCATTATGAGTAGCAGAGTAACGGAACTCACTTCTAGTCACTACCCAGAACACACAATTGAACCTGGTACCTTATCCAGTTATTTCAATCACAGAGGTCCACATAGTTTAGAGATAGTTTGATAAGAAACCCAAAAACGTTTAACCAATTTATAGTAAGTATTATAGGTAAATTTAAAAAAACTGTTTTTACTGTTGGTGGTCATGCAGTTTTATATACTAAATCATTACAAGTTTACACTCTACATGATCACGGACTGACTGGGTCCCTTCCGAAACATCGTAAAACAATAAGAAATCTAATGTGGTAAGTAACCCTATGATATGATTAATGATAAACAACTAAGGGCGCGTTCCCATTATGTCGTGACGACAGATAATCATGTGGTTTAAATTAGCTTGTACATTTAAATAAAGTTGTTCACACATAGAACATCACGATTAACTGTCGTTCACGACTTTTTTGACGTTACGACGACAGACTTTCGTGACAATGGGAAGAGCCAGAACGACAGTCGTCTGACGATAAAAGAATCGTCATGATAAAAATGTGACAAGGCGGCTGCGTGGACAGATAAATAGTCGTCACGATGTAGTGGTAACAGCTAGACACTACATTCGCTCAACGATAAAAAAATGTCCACGACACAGTTACGACAGATAGTCGTGACATGGGAACAGGCTAGACGCGACAGTCGTCTAACGATAAATAAAACGTTACGACATGATGGGAACGCGCCCAGAATATCCACGAAAGTTTTAAGGCCAATAAATTGCGTTGGTAGCGCGAAATAATAGCTTTTTACCATTTTTTTTACAATTTTCACGAAATTGGCAGCCAAAAGTTACACCTTTATTGCACACGCGTTTGGGGCAATTCATAATACATCTAAAATTCATATAATTTTTCACGTACAATCTTTAAATTAATCAAAATATCATTGTTCGCAAATAATAAATACGAAGGTCGCGTCTTTGTCTAAAGTATAAATACTGAAATTCTCGAGTTCATCAGGTAATCGAATTTTTATTTCGCTTTTCTTTAAGTTACTAGTCAGAATTTTTCTTTATTATTATTTGTAAATGCAATAAAACACCTTTCTATTACCAAGATGCTTTCATTAAAATGTTATATCAAATCATGTGTGAATAAGAAAGATTGTACATATATATCTCTCACACATTCGCCAAGTTTCACTCATCAAAACAATAGTTTAAAAAAAGTGTGATCCGCCGTCGGCATAGATGGTAATTATCAGGTAGGTACACGTCGTATCACAAAAGGTTTTCTTTAGAATAATAAAAAGTTCTCCAATCTTTTAAATGATATGATTTCATAGTGTTAGTTAAAATGCTTATTGTTGTTGGTTTACGTTATACGTTGGAACAAACTTACATAAACTTATTAGTCATAACATTTCTACTTAATTCTATAACTGAACGAAACTCAAAGTAAGTTCAGTATTGAATGTCTTCTGTGTTGATGCTTTTTTAAAATTTGCATTTAAAAGATTGGCGAGCTTTTCAATTTTTAAAGGTAAGCTAATGGGTTTTTTACGGGCTGTAGAGTATCTTTTTTGCTGACGTAAAGCAGCACTGCTGCTACATTCATAAATATTTCTTTTTTATGATACTAATTGGCGGGAGGAAAAAGTCGTACACGTGGTAGTAAGCGCCATACTTGTCCATAGCAGTTGCAGCGCCGTCCAGAGCTTTAAATCGCAAAAATCTGAGGGACACTGCCACTACGCCCATCACTCTGAGATATACGTTGGCAAGCCCCATGTGCATGTAATTTCCAAAACGGTACACTTGGCGGCAAAAATAGGTAAGGTGGCAGTACTTCCCTAGACGAATTCTTTCATATGGAGCTCTACTGTTGCTACGATTAGGACTTTGAAAAAGAATAATTAGCACGTGTCAAAGGTTAGGGTTCTCCCGGCAGCAGACCTTACAGTGAGGTGGTTTTTGTACTGTAGAGTAAAGGAGAATCATATATTTTGACCATCATTAGCTTACACTACGTTTTTCTTGGCATGGCCTCCACTCTAGAAACACAAGTCTGCTCCATTACGGCCATCCGCCCTTTTGCAGACATGTTCGCTCACTGCCACTTAAGTTTACTGATTTTGCAAGTTATGTCGATCACTTTAGTTCTCTGACGTATGTTTTCGTTAAGAATTCGATCCATCAGAGAAACCCCAAGCATAGTTTGCTCTGTCACACGTTGAGCGACTTCGAATTTGTGGATGAGGCCTGTTGTTAATGGCTACGTCTCGGCTCCATAGGACATAATTTTAACCATAAATATAATATTAAAATATAATTCTTAACATGTCCTAGTGTAAACTTTTCATAGTAGACATAGAAACGAAACTCCAATGACTGTTACAAATTATCCAAACAAAACTAAACCACGTCCTTTCTCGTCAAATATGTTTTTCACAATGGCGGCCGCCGATCGATGGCGATGATATCGATTTATTTTTTATTTAGATAAAACTAATTCTTAATGACGGAAAGTAAGTTTTCTAATAAAATAAAATAATAAAAAAAAAAAAAAATTACTTAATGTCACGATTCGCTAACACAAGAGTATGTTGGGAAGTAGGTCAATAATTCTGGATTTTACCTTACCGTATGTATATAAAATATCTAGCAAACCCACAGCTTATATTGTGTACGTAATTCCTGTGTAGTAATAAATTAAAAGCCACAAGGTTCATTGAAGATTACGTTACATGAACAGAATTCTCGCTGCGGGAATTTACCCTTTACATAAAAACAATAACAATTGTAAAAATTTATACAATATACATTAATGAAAAATTTTCATGATAACTATTTCCTCCATCATTAGAAACCAGAACAATTGAATTGGACCATTTTTGTTACGATGTGACGTGACGTGACGTTCAGCTAGTAACAGATTATTTGGTCTGTGGTAACACATCATTATTATAGTAATAATAAAGCGACGTGTTTCCTACGTGTTTAATAAAATATTGAAACACACTTTAGGTTTCGTTTTTAGAGGGAAAAAACCTTAACCAATATCTCGGATCGTTCTTTTATTTAAAGTTATGTAAAATTATGTAATACGTAGCTAAAGACTTGCATAATAATACCAATCATTTAAGTTAATTAACTGTATTGATTTTTTTTACGTAATTACTCCACTAGTATCTTAAGTAAAATTAATAATTATCAATAATAATAACGTTCACACTCAACATAGCCCCGCACTAGGGAAACCCTGAGTCGCGGGTGCCATGGCCGTACACATATAGAAAAATTACACCCAAACTCACGAGAGAAATAAATGTAGGCCATATAAATATATTCTAGGGTCTGCTAAGTGGTAATCGAGTATGGTAACCGTTCGGCCACAGAGGCAGTAGCAGGAGAGCTCTTTGCAGAAGAGTTCGTCTAGGGAAGTATTGCCACCTTACCGGTTTCTGCCGCCAAGCAGTTATGTATGCATTACTGTTTGTACTGTGTTCCGGTTTTGAAGGGAAAGGGTGCTGATGAAATTACAGGCACATGGGACTTGTCAACTTATGTCTCAGGGTATCTATTTTTATCACATAAAAGTCCTAATATTAATAACAATATCGGCCGTAATAACGCCGCCGATACCTTTGTATTTTTTTTTGTATTTTACACTTTAACATGTATTTTAGCAGGTATAATGAACGTAAATGTACTTAATATTACATTTAAATAAAAGTATGAATAGGATGTACAGTTGAAGATAAGTCTAAGGTGAAGAAGAGATCATTGTTCACTAATGATACAATCTGGAAGTCATGCCAAATGAATTTTACGACTTACAGGTTAAATGTTAAGCTTGTTGTCTATGTCTGTGTCCATGGCACCCGCGATACAGGGTTTCCCTAGTGCATTAATATTATAAATTATGACACGCTGGAGTGGAGATATCAAAATAACGTAATACTATTGATTCCTGAAACACCTCTTACACTACTTTTGCGTTGCTAAATAATAAAGTTGACAACTCCACAAGTAAGGAAAAGTTTCATCTTTGTAACCAGTCTGGTCACGCAGTGAATGTTACTTTCAAACATTTTAAAAACGAATTAGCTTTTAACTACCTCTTTAGTAAATTTTGTAATCTTTTATTAGAACGTACCTCGCAGGAAGTGAATGGTGTCTTCGAATTTCATAACAGAATATAAATAACTGTATGGATATATACGTAAGTGAGTGCTCGTCAATTCATAAAGCTGTTATATATATATATATGAAATGTAACTTCCAATAAGTGTAAGGTGAAATGTAGCGATTGTAGATGGTACAAATATATTTTCAACTCACGTAGTGAATTTGAAATTAAAGATTTACAGATTCATTTACAAAGTATACGTAACCTATATTTACTTATATATTGAATAAAAAATATTTAACTAGGTATAAAACAGAAAGACATTACTGTAAGATAGATACAATGATAATGATGGACCAGAAAACTAAGGAATCCCATGAAGTAATGTATAGTAACAGTATTAAATCCGGGATAATACATAGAACACAAAGTCTTACTGTTCCCTTTCTTAACATTAGAGATCCAAACACACTGGAGGCATATCGTGTATTTTTATCATGCATTAAATAATAGTAATCAGAAAACTGAACTAGGTACACATTTTTTTCTTATTATCGTATAAATGGCATACATGATAATGCTTGCCATAGCGGTGAAAGGATTTGCCAATCGTCTGTTGACTGTTGTCGCTTTTTTTTCAATTACATTACATGCAAAAACAATAAAATTTGATAAATATATGGAAGTAAACATTATAACACATTTATTCTCTTCTTACATATTCAGTAATCAACTATTATATACATATATTTATTTAAAAGTTGTTTAGACGATATCGATGGCCCAACTATTTACTTTGTGGACACTGGATGAGGAGGTTTGAAAGCCTAGCAGCATTATTTGGGAAATGAAGTTTTTTAAATTAGTTCTGTTCCAGGTAAATTACAAAAAGACTTAGGTGTTAATAGAAACACTGTATTTTTGTAAAATCTGACGTTGTTTAGGAATTGAGCTATACCTCTATAAAGGCTACTAGCGTTAATAAAAAAATTCTCTGAATTACACTGTTTTAAACAATCTGTATATTGTAATAGTAAATAATTTTTATGTACGAGTTTTTCGAAGTCGATATCGTAAACGCCTTTGCCTTTAGGCAAAGTAAGTATGTTGGCGGCAGCGAAGTATCGCCTTTAGAGCATTTTTACTTTTTCTAAACCAACGAGCTGTTTCTAGTACTTCTTCTTCTTATCATATCAATGGTATACACTGTAATGCTTGCTAATATTAATAATAATAATGTTTTTTTTAATTTGTACTAATTAATTAATTATTGTTTACATAGTAATATTTTCAGCGGCAGCGGCGCGTCACACTCTAATACGTACTAATCCGAAATGTATTGTTTGTTGTAATGTATTGATGTCATTTCTAGTGTGATGTAATCTTAATACAAATCTATATTTTTACATGTACGTTATCAAATCAAAACACAGTTTCCAAATGGCAATTTTTTGCAATGACAAATGACCATATGGTGTACACGTACAATCGAATAGGCCATCGACTTGGTAACGTAACCGAATGAAAGTGAAGTCGTCTTGCTTTCTGACTGCAGCGCTTGCGCTGGTATGCTGAATTATAGGTATTATACCATTTGTCATTGCCACATATTGCTGTGACATATTGCCGGAAAGATATCGGTGGAAAGTTGCACAGCCCCAAGAATAAACGATGACAATTGATGCTTTGATGCCAACGACAAGTCTCTGTGATGCGTAAATATTACAATCCTCGTAAGAAACTGTATTTACAATTATATACCACACCTTTGGTGTAATAAAACCTACATAAATAAATATGACTGCATCCGTGGCCAAACGGTTACCATGATGGGCTGCCACTCGGAGGTCCCGGGTCCGGTTATGTAAATATTTGTATGCCCTGCATTTATTTCTCTCGTAAGTTTGAGTGTAATTTGTGGTTGTCTATGTGTGTCCATAGCACCCGCGATACAGGGTCTTCCTAGTGCGGGGCTAAAAAACGCATTTGCAAAATAACAACTTTTGAGAATAAAGAAAATTTTCACGTATACATAACTCCGTGTAACACGATTTTTGTATCTGGGTTAATATCATTTTCTAATTGATAATAACACAAAAATATGAACATAGTTTATTTCCATGCAAAAATTTTACTTTCGTGATCAAAACAACGAAAATTAAAAACAGTCAGTGGGTCAGCGTGGCGTACTATGGCCTAAAAAACCCTCGTCTGAAAGGAGTCCCGTGCCCAGCAGCGAGTCGTAGAAATGGGTTGATGATGTTGATATATATATTTCAACCAAAATTCCACTCTTTCAATAGCTGCTCTACTGCTACGGAGTATACTTTGCCCCTTAAATGAATTTGTGACTTCGTAAAGACGACTGTCAAGAACAGCTTGTTTATTTTTATTCCTTCTTCTCTTAGGATATTCTCGATTTGTTTGAGAAACATATTTATTTTGTGTATGTGTGGGAATAGTGATATGCTTAATTAATTTTAAATGAAACAACCATTTGTTATGAATTACCTAATTAGAGTTAGGTATGAGAAACAAATCCAGTGCTCTCACGGGGCATTGTGGTGTGTAGAAATTGTAGATTCTATCATAAAGCCTATTGTCCTTTCTTGGTCATACAATTCTGGGCAATCACATGCCCAAGCTAGGGGAGTCTATGGCTGAGATTTATAAAACGAATTTTGCCGGAGTTTAATCAAGAAATTAATAAATATTAAACATCACATACGTGTTTTCTGATCCCAAAGTAAGTAGCTAAAGCACTGGTGTATTGGAAATCGGAAACAACGACGGTACCACAAACACCCTGACTCGAGGCAATATAGAAAAGTTTTTTACATTGACCCGGCCGGGAATCGAATGCGGGACCTCAGACATGGTGACACCGTGAAAACCGGTGTGCAAGCCACTTGACGACGGAGGCCGTCAACATTTGCATGGCCTTTAAACTTTTTTAAAAACTGATTTATTTAAAGATTGCTTTTTTAGAGACTGAAACATTTCTTTTTTTTAATTAAAATAAACTGTATAGTAAATAATAAATTGAATATCACACTACTGTCACACTGTCTTACTACCATAATATTCAATTATTTTTTGTGAAGTTACTCGACTAGTTTGTTATAATTATTTTTAATACAATGATCGAACACTAAGAAAAATTCCTTTAATTCGCTTAGATTCGAACCAGCTCCGTCAGCGTACAGTGCCAGACGCTCTCCTAACTGAGCTACGGAATGAACCAGCAGACCTTACAAATTTTTCTGTGCTCTTGTTGTAGATCACTGTTTTTACTTCATCATTTTTTGCTTAACCTTAATAAATCGTTTTGTAAATATCAAAGACTTGCTTAGTTTGCCATTTTTGCTTAATCAAACTTAAAGTTCGTTTCATATGACAATCGAAGTTAGGTATTAGGTGATATCTTACTATCTTTTAGACCTGGTTGGCCTGGCTCCGAGATGTATTTTATACATTTTCGTTTTGCAACGCGGTAGAGTTTTTTAATCATTTTCTCAGAGAAATCCTAACCTCACACAAGAGTGAGTTAAGTTTAAACAATGTGATGATTTCAAGTGTAATTTACTTACCTATGTAATAAAGATATGTTCGAATTAGAATTAGTGGTAACCACAATAGATCTGTAGCTGGTTGAAGTGATAAAGAGGTGACAGGCCCTGTATAGGCCACCCTCATATATGGAATAACGCCTCTTCCATTTAAAAATGAAAACTCAGACCAAAACCAAATTAGAAACGTTAATTTTCCAAATTGGTCTTAACGGGCACCGCACCCAGGACTACTTACTTATTCACCGCCATTGCGGGGCAAACCATTGAGTCACCGAGGTCGTGTATGTGATGATTTAGTAATTTTAGAAAAAAATTGGAACAGTAACATGTAATGGTATCTAATGTAACAGAAAAAAAAACTAAATTAACACTCAAATTGTTCACAATCTCAACTAATTACTAATTAAGTAACAACTTGTCAAGCCGAAATGGTTAACAAAAATAAGTAATTCTTCGACATCCTGACTACATTTTTCACACGAGTTTTTAGATAAAAATCTTTGTTAAAAATGTGTTACGTGCGACTAGAAACGAATACGTAATGTTAAAACATTCTCAAAGCTACAATGTAACGTTATGCAATTTTTTTCAAAGAAAATGATGCGCTGCGATTGTTTCTAAATTGGGAAAAGTTGAACCAAAAACCACCGTCAAGTCTCAATGCTCTGTCCACACATGGCCACAAACATCAAGGCTTTATGTAATAAAATAGTGGGTGTACTGGTTGAAAGTGGAAAAATAGATCAATAATTTAGTATGCGTGTAATAAAATACGTTCTACATGACATTATTTTTGTAAATACGAACAATCTGACTTAAACGTTACTACATTAGCTTCGTCACTATACGAACATAAAAAAAATTAAGATTTACTGAACTTGGACAAAACGTTTAGTTATGTATTACGTAGTTACGCAATCCATAAAACGTACCCTTAGTTATAATAAAGTCACAAAGGTGCTTTTATCACAAGAAAGGCAAATTAATGTGAAATACATGAAACAAAGTATTATACATACGAAATTATATTAATTATTGACTAGTTAAATTCGTAAAATCCTAAACCTCTCTTCTGAAAAGTGTGATTTTGCAGATGTGGCCCTATTACACCAAAAGAAAAATCTATGTACGTATAAAAATCCACCTATATTCTTATATAGGTACTATATTACTGCATATTTACTTGAAAAGGTAACTGCTACAGGCGTACATTGTACATAAATTGCATGACAATAAGGTAGAATTTAAAATATACCGTTTAATAATTAATATTTTAACAAGTCCACAAATTCTACAATTATAAAAATAGAACTGACTACTTAAATTCAAATAGTGTACGAGTTCGACAAGTCCGTTAAGTATATTTGCAAGTTAGTTCATAGAAAATTACCGTGTCGTCACGCTATACGATTATTTGTGTATGAATACTCAATTCGTTGTGGCTAATCGAATATTTTAGAAGTGTTAACCTGGATGGAAAAACGCTTGCCGAAATAGGAGGACCCGCATGTTATTCATACCGGGTTACTCACATAGTTACTTTATTAGAAAACAATTGCAATCTAGTTTTTAATTAATTTAAGCGACAGTAGAGCTCCCCGTGAAAGAGTTCGCTCAGGCAAGTATTGCCATCTTACCTATTAATGCCGCCAAGCAGTAATGTAAGCGTTACTGCGTTTCGGTTATAATGGGTAAGGATGCGTCATGCATTACGTTTGTTATTTATCAATTGTAGTTATATTTTATTGCTGTGGCGTCATGGTAATGAAATTATATTGCTTGATGAAACTTAGCTCGTCTCCGCTCTGATTGGGGTTTAGCGATAATTCCTCTTCTGCCAGACGCGGGTCACCTCAAAAGAGAGGGTTTACGACATAGTTGTAAACCGTCTTTGGTAAACAGGTTTCGAAACCACGTTTTTCTTCGTTGTTAGCGAGAGGTATGGTAACTAAACTTTCACAAACATGCTTAGGGGCAGTGGCAGTATCCCTCAGAAATTTTGTGGACAGGTGTCACTTACCACCAGACGGATGACTTATTCGTCCCGTTACTTTGTATCACGTCACATTATCCGCTTGGCGACAGAAATAGTAGCAGTAGCAGTAGAACTCCTGGTAAAAGAGTTCGTCCGGAGAAGTACCGCCACCTCACCTATTTCTGCCGCCAAGCAGTAATGTGAGCGTTACTGGGTTCCGGTTTTGAAGGGTAGGGGTTCTTGTCAATTTATGTCTCAGGGTGACGGGCGTATTGGGAGTGCTCCTCCGATCCTTGCGACTTAAAGCTCTGAGTGGCACTGCAACTGTTTATTTATTTATTTAATATTTACCAACGTTTGAGTACATTGTAATAAACATAGGAACTTACGCTAGGAACAACTTAAAACTAAATGCATCAAACAATTACAGGTAAATACCTCTTGCAATTAGTTACTAGACAATGCAAAAACAACTTGAATTAGCATCAAACAAATTTAAAGTATACTTAATAGAACATTTGGCGTACTACAAAAACATGTCAAGTGTAAGAAATATTTTTGAATTAAAAACAAAGTCACTGTTAAAAGATAAATAAAATAATTAAGTAATTAATTTGGAGTTATAATAACAGAGCGAATCGTGTTAGGTGAGTCCTCTTCGTCCCGTTAGCTTTATATCATTTAAAAAAAAATAGATAGGCGATGGAAAAAATAAATAGTACTTCCCCGGACGAACTCTTTCATAAGCATCTCTACAAGTACTAAAGTGTGGTTTGGTCTACTTGACATGATTATGATTAACTTGCTTCGGAAACTTTTTTCTTCAACTTATTAGTAGGTAAGTCTGAAAAAGAATATGCCTTGTGATGCATTATTTGCTGCATACCTACCAAATCGACTTTAATTGAATATCACCATTCACAACATCATTATTAAATAGTACCAATTGATACCAAGTCTATTATAAAATAAATATTATGATGTGTTAAAAGTAATGCAAAAGTATTTTGATGGCAGATGAAATACGACAGTGACTAATTAAACTAGATTGTAAAATAAAAGAAAGTTGCTTTCTCGGTTTTCAATAACCGGCTACTGCGTAACATGTGTCTCCGCTGGAACACTCGCAGGAATGACTTTGAATAAGATACCTTATCTAGAAACGATATTTGTTTGAATTAGTATCCTTATAGAGTATTTCTATCGACTCGGTAGTCAATGCTTTTGCTGCAAACCGTAAAACAAGTGGTAAGTAAGTTAAATTGAGATCGTAAAGGACCTTGTAAGGGCACAGCAAAAAAACAACATTTTTAAGGAGCGATTATAATTTTTTCTTTAAATTACTTCTAATTAATTTTATTTCTCTTATGTTTAATAATAATACTAGCAATACTTACGCACATTTAAATATGTGCGTGTGTAGTAGTCATAAATAGTGTCATAAGTAGGTACCACTAAAATGACGTAAAATATTCAACAATAAATTAGACAAATTAAAATCGCAATGTAAAATATATTTTTTGTTTTAATTTAACAAAAATGTTTGTTCTGAAATATTTGTACAATCACAAGTTAGAGTTAAATGACCCCTTGTGTTTCATTAAAATAAGTATATGTATACACGAACAAAACGCTATTCATCTTTAAGCACAATCCTTTCTGCAGTTTATGCACTTAATTAATGTTTTAGTCTAGTAAAGACATTGAATAGAAACAAAATAAAATAGTATAATTAGTTCGTTTTCATTATCTCGATAACTATAAAGTTAAGTTCGCTAATTTTTAATTTGATGTTTAATGTAATTATGTAATAATTAAATTCGTGAAAATTGTTTCTATAATAATTTAACTGCATTTCAATTTTTGTTGAGTAAAATGTTATTATTACTAACATTATTTTTTAAGGGACATTGTAACTAACACTATAGGTCCAAGTGACTTGAAATAAATGAATTATTATTACTATTAAAGATTCAAATTTGACTACAGTAATTGGAGTGTTTCTCGGAAATATAATTAAAACCCTGTTCTATGAACACATACCCGCAATTTTAAAATGTTACAAATGTAAAACCCTCTAAAACATCTTTTATTGGTTAATGAGATGAATTGCACAGTGTAAAGGAATTTCTTTCGAAGAAATTGTAATTTTATTTTTGCTTGACGTCGTTTTATTTGGGAAATATTTTGTGTTTGTAGGTTTTAGTTCTACTAATTATAACTGCTTTATATATTTAGGTAATAGGTAGGCGAGCACCGCTCTCACTCTCAAAAAAGGTTTAAACCATTTTTGAGCTTTAAAGCTTCGATTATGCAAAATAATATTTTTTATACAAATGTAATTGTAAATATAAACGATACAGAACAAGTCCATTTACTCTTTATAAAAGCTGCTGCTCTTTACCGCTACCAAGCCCAGGAGCAAAGATAGACGAGGTCGCCCAAGAGACGCCTATTCAGTCGCACCGAAGATACTCGAGTTGATGTAGGAAATTCCACTCCTGGGCTGTGCGCACTATAAAAGTTGACGAAATGAGCTAAGTGCGCCTGAAGGGAATATTGACCAAGTGGGCAAAATATCCCGCCGTAGTTCTGGATATCCAATGATAAATAAGGGCAGGCGAAGTGAGAATGAACATGGAATGAACTCATGGACGCAATGCTTTATGAGTATGATGTTTCTTTAACATCGTAATCCCTTTTGTTCAATAACTTTCTCTTCTTGCTTGCTTCTATTTTATAAGATTTAAACGTGTAAGCGAAGACGTACTTTATTGTCGTCTTTAGAAAAAAAAACGTAATATTGTGAATTATGAAATGTGGTTACGCAATAAGTGGTGGTTAACCAAATAAGGAAAACATGACTTCTTTGAATTTATTTCCCTTTGCACGTCTCACCTCTGTCTGACGTAGTGTAATGTGTATGCATGCACTGTTACGTCACGGCATACGCGCTGAGTTGCTTTGGTGAATATAATTGACGATTTTGCCTACTGTGACGTGATATCTACGCTGAATTACACTTACTCATTCAAACCTTTATCATAACAAAGCCACATGTGATCATACGTCTTTCACGTGAAATAATACAAACTACGTGAAGCAAATTATGTATATGTGTAATTTTATAACTCTCCTATTTAAGCCTAAAAAAGTCAATTATTGCGAATTGGAGAGACGCCGTTTTTTCGACGTCGGGAAGTGAGCGTGGTTTACTCCGCCACCAATGTGAAGATTAGGATTGATAGTCTATTACGGAGGCAGTCTATTACTGTAACTTATTTTTAAAGCATAAAACGCAATTCAGCCATACGACGCCCACTGCTGGACATTGGCCTCCCCCACCGCAATATATAAACAATTTAATAGGCTAAAAATTTAGTTCAGTGGATCTAACGCAGAACAGTATCTCTACCATGAGCTTACTGTAACAGTTGTGGCTAGCGATTAGTATTTGACAGTTTAATATGGCGCCCTGTGTAGTGGTTCCAAGAAGTAACATTTTACATATTAATGTTTTACGCGGTCGCTAGCGACAAATGTGACATATATTCATGGGAAAGGTACAAATCTTCACAAATTCTCTTCAAATATCGTTGCTCGTAATAAAAGTTTGAGAAGGAGAACGCATTGCACACGGAATCGTAACTTAAAAATCGTAACTTAAAACCGTAACGTAAACGAAAATCGTAACTTATTCTCCACACATAGAGACATGCAACCTACATAGGTACCTACTTATGTAATGGTAACAGATGTTATATAATCAAATTAATCAAATTTTACTGTACTCTGAAAGTCAGTCAAAATATAGTAAGATACATAAGAGGAAATAGCGGTCTTATTTCTTCAAGATTAGGGTAGCTAATAGAGAAAATGAAAACAATTTAAGTGTCTGTTACAAAATTAAAGAAAAACATATCTGCAAACAAATATGCATGGAAACATTGGCGCAATATATAAATGACAATGTTGATAGTTATACAAATATGTACATATATACTATGAAACATTACATATACTATAAAACGTCACCTCAGAGTGAAAACCTCTGCAACGTATTTTAACATAGTTTTTTTTTACTGATTTGTTGTTGAAGGAAAACTTTTTTATACTACCAACTGAAGGGACGAACCATTCTTACGCCTGGTGGTAAGTGACGCACCTGTCCATAGCAGTTGCAGTGCCATACAAAGCTTTAAATCACAAAGATCTGTGGGGCACTGCCACAGCGCCAGTCACTCTGAGACAGAAGTTGACAAGTCCCATAAGCTTGTAATTTCACCAGCACTCTTATCCTTCGAAACCTGAACGCGGCAATGGTCATACTGTGATTTAACCACTTAAAATGTTAACTTCCACATTATTGTGTATAATCACATACGAGATATTATTATTTAATCACTCTTAATAATAGACTGGCCTTACAGATTTCAACTGTAAACTTACACACATAAGTCAGAAGAGAGAATGAAGAATGGCAATAAACTTTAAATCGTGTTCGAAAAATATATTTTTTTGAAAGATTAAAAACTAGTAACCTAACCGCCTAACGACCTAAAATAACAATAATAACCCACAGCCATGAACATTAAAAATTATAATTTTAGGTCAATCGTGACTTAATAACTATATTATGTGAGCATCCTTTCACTAGTACATAGACTATTACGACGAATATTAGGTAGTCGATCAATTTATTACAATCTTCGGAAACTTTTCCGGTATGGCGACCCGGAGCCGTTACTACGAGTTGGGTAGGGCCATGAGGCATTGTTTACAAAAGAACAATATACATTTTTTTTATTATACTAAGTAACAGGACGGACGAGTTGTGCGCCGGGTTGTAAGCGACACGTCTGTTCATAGTAGTTGCAGTGCCCCTCAGAGCTTTAAATCGCAAAGATGTTACACCCACACTTACCCTTCAAAATTAGACCGCAGTAATTCTCTCATTACTGCTTGGCGGCAGAAATACTTCCCTGGACGACTATTTCACAAGGAACTCTACTGCTGTTCGTTCCCTGGCTTAGTTGGCACAGCGACTGGCTCGGTTTGCTAGAAGACATTGGTTCGAATCCAGCCGGATTGAAGGATTTTTTTCCAAGTGTTCGGTCTTTGTATGATTCATTATAAGAAACTAAGTACTTGAGTAATATCACAAAAAAAATTCAGTATCATGGTCGTGGAACACCTTCACATTCAATAAATCTTACTGTTCCCTGAAGCGTAAGCGCTTCAAGACCGGCACCCTTAGGTGCTGGTGAAATTACAAGGACATGGGCCTTGTCAACTTATGTCTCAGGGTGTCGGGCGCGACTACAACAGATATGAACCGATGTGTCGCTTACGATCAGGCGCACGATTTGTTAAAAAAAAATTCTCTAACTTATTATTCTAATGCAAATTGCAAAATTGCAAAAACTTAATTTCATTTTTTTTCACTTTAAATAAACTTCCAGTTAAAGTCACTAATTGTCAACAACAAACAAAAGACATCCAAAAATCTTATCTCTGGCCGCGTATTCCGTAGCCTCAAGGCAAACGGAAGACGTTCCAAGGCTCAAAGATTGCGCGTGCGCATAAAAACTTTCGCTTTTCACTGCCAAGGCTTGCCTCACTCGATGAAATGATCAAGCGTAACATTTCGCATTTTGTCAAAGCGATCAGTACGTGAAGAACCTTTTCTTTTTTTAACTTAAAATCATTAACAATAAATTCATCTAATAATGTACTTATTATTATTTAGGAACATATCTATGATGACATTAAAAAATGCATTATATGAGATTTATTATTACATAAATAATAAATCACCTTAACAATAAATCACAATCTTTGAATCGTGTGCACTGGGTGCGTACGATTCAAAGACAATTTTGCAAAACTTTACTAGGTACAGAATGTAACACAGATTTTTTTTTAATATTTTAGATGATTTAGTATTGTTTATATGTTTAAGTGTAAGTAATTTTAATTCCTAAGTCATATTTTGTGTCTTTATGGTAGTCTGTGTGTTTTAAACATAATTTTCGTTGTTTTATAACAGGATGCTGTTTAAATTAATCATGATTATAGTTAATAAGCCGTAGTACCCTAATGGTTTGACCTACCACCTCTCAAGAAGAGAGTCGTGGGTTCGAATCCGGAATTGCGCTTCTGAGATTTCCGGAATTTATATGCTAGTTTAATTAGGAATTTACCATGCGTTTCTCGGTGAAGGAAAACAATGTGAAGAAATTTGCACACATCTACCCAGCAATTTCCCCTCTCATTGTGGAAGAAGTTCAGTGCCCAGCTGTGGGAGTATATCGACACTGGAAAGGTAAAGCGTCTAACGTGCACTTGGAAAATATTACAGAAGAGCGATTTAAAGCATTTTTTTAAGAAAAGAAAAATTATAACTTTAATTTTATTTCTTACACGGACAAGTAAAAAGTTTCAGCTTTTCATATAACAAATAAAAGTAGAGTTATGACTTTTCTTCTTAAAAAAATACTTTAAATCGCTCCACTGTAATATATTCCAAATTCACGTTAGATGTATTACCTTTACAGTGTCGATATTATTATTATATAATGATTACGCAAAGAGACACCTAAGTGTTATTAAATAGCTGTTACTTTGTAACTGCCCAATATTTGCAATCCTGTACCTAAGTACATATTTTTCGTATAGATAACCTCGGAAATTACAATAGATATTTAAATTTGGAATGTGTTTACTTTTGTAATGTTTACTATAAACTCCCACTTGTTTGTGTTTACACTTGAGTGTGTCTTTTCTTTAAATAGACCACGGATTATGGGTTGCACGTTCAACCACTAAACCTCATTTTTAATATAAAGCGTAAGATTGTAATACGGAGAAAGCGAGGTGCAACAGCTTTTACGACGGAAGTATTTGTTTTATGCTTTTTATACCTTCTTTCTATCTTTTTTTGATTTTTTACCTCGTTCCTTTTAAGAGGGTTCCGTGTTAGTGAACTACAATTGCACGGCAGCATTACTTGGATAGATAATTTTGTAGTGATTTTAACTTTGTCACAATGCATATAAATCTGCCGACCTCGGTGGCCCACTGGTTTTCACGCTGGATGCGGAGGTTCGAGGCGGGTTCAGTTCCTAGTAGGATTAATTTGGGATATAAACATTTCTTAATTGGCTCTGTTTTGAGTGTTCTGGGAAGCGCCCGGCGTAGTTTTTTTAATTTTTTTATTTTTATTTTATCAAGTGACGGGAGGTACAATTCGTGCGCCTGATGGTAAGCGACACGCCTGTCCATAAGAGTTGCAGTGCCACTCAGAGCTTTAAATCGTAAAGATCTGAGGGGCACTGCCACTGCGCCCGCGCCGATAAGTTGAGTACAGGGAATTCTAAGTATGAGACAGAGCAATTGATGTGGTTGTCTGAAACAAAAAAAAAATGTTTTCTCACAACAATACAAAATCAATACATTCAAAATATCTCCTTTGTCCCCAGGTATGGCTCTATGTGGCGTGCTTCACTACGTCTCTAGCGGCGCCGGCGCAAAACCAGCCTATGCTAGCACTTGATATCATCGACATGGCAGCCATAAGTCGAATGTCGCCACAGCAGTTAGAAACACTCGCTGAGGGCTTGGCTGCTGAAGAGATCATGAGGTAAAAAGATATTGTTATACATTTTTTTTTATATCATTATACACTTATAGCCGTGGTAGACAATTGATACCGCCTCTAAAGCGAAGGCTATGGGTTCGAAAGTTTCTTGGAATTTATGTGCGACATTTAATTCGAAATTTATCATGAACTTTACGGTGAAGGAAAACCTGCTCATCGAGGAACGTTCACAACCCTCGGAAAATAACAACAACGTGCGAAATCTTCAATTCATATTGGGCCAGTGTGGCGGACTATGGCCTGAAACCCTCACCAGAGAGGAGACCCGTGCCCAGCAGTGTCACGTATAAATGGGTTGATGATGATAGTTATACTTACGGGAAAAATAGTAAATGGCAACCAACAAGACCGCTCGACGCGATGCATCCATTTTTTACTACGTAGATACATAACGCAGTAAAATTCACAGACAGCTGTTTATCATGCAGATAACATAAAATGATAAAATCGAAGATGAAGACAATAAATCTAGTACCCTGTTGAAGTCCAATACAATAAAAATACCTAAGTACCCTTTATTGTGCACAACCAAACTTATACCCAATTAAATTTAAATTTTGCCCCATACTTGGACAATAGTAATTACTGATTGAATAAAACCAATCTACTCAAAACATCAAAAATGTAGAAAACTCCACCCAATGTTGGCTACTCATGGTATGCATCATCTTTTAATCATTTTTCAGATAAATGAATGTGGACTTCCCCGGCTCAAATTTTTTCTTATTTTCAGAACGAAACGATCATCAGCTCAAGCTATTTCATCTGTAGTGTCAAAAGCATCAACAGGGCTACAGAGTAAAGTGGGATTCTTAGGCCAAGCTTCAGCCGGGGCGGTCTCGTTCCTCGCGTCAGCTTCAAGCAAAAGTGGACATGGTGATGATCATCATGGATATTCCTATGAACCGGTAAGCGTAGATATTTACTAACATAGCTGAAACTTCCAGGCGCTATTATGAGTTCTCATAAGTAATAACAATCATACTGATTGACTAAGAGAAGCATGATAATTTATCTGGAATACTCAATATCAACACTTTTATTAATAAAAGTATCATGTAAATTAATCCAAATAAAGAATATTAAAACAAAATAAAATTAAGATGCCAAGATTAGAAGAAATCTAATGATACAATATAAAGGAACTAAAATACAAATAAATTATGACATATTGCAATCAAATACTGTAAATATACCAAAAAATAATTCAAACTAACGACATGATTTATTGCAAGGTGGGAAAAGTCAGCGTACCCATTTTTGCTGTCAAAATGGTACTGATGGATGTCTTTAACACATTTTTATGACCACCCATTATACACTCAAAATACGTGCGATCATGTTTAAAGCGGTATTATGGCCAGTCGTGAAGTCATAGCTGCTGCACTTAATAGTTTCTATGTGCATAATAATGCCGCCTCCTTGGCCCAACAATTAATCATTAGCTGGACAAAGGTATCTTCGCTAGAAATAATGTTCACATTAGTTATCACCCATGACCTGATTACTGATACGTAACAGAAGATGCAATCTTGAGTCTTAGTACATTGTGCACGTATATTAACTACAACTCGTCGTTTCGCTTGATTCGAAAGATAAAAGACAATGACTGTAAATGTCAATCATGTAGACGTTTACAGTTTTTATAGATGTTATTATTTTGTCTTTAATTTCAACTATTCTGTTATCTTCTCCTACTATTTTATTAATTACTTTGCGTTTTATCACATTGACGTCCTGCTTATTGGCTTATTTCCGTTAACAGCTTCCTTGTTGGTTTTAATTAATAAAGTTAAAAGCACATTATGATCGTATATTGTTTTTTACAACAGCATAGCGAGAAAGTCGACTACTGGGGTCTTAAAAAGTCTATCCTCTACACACTGTTCCAAGCAGTGAAGGCTATTACTGGAGGAGTCACCATTCTCAAAGGCCAGCTCATCAAGGGCGGTGGGCACCTGGCCACCACTCTAGGCAAGGTGATTGCAGTTAAGGGAGACGCTGTCAGCAACTTTGGCAAGAAGATTGTCAGCTCAGCTGCGTTGAGCCATAAGAAACCTCACGGTAAGTTTTCTCTGATATAGTAAAAATAGAGCGTATCTTGATCAATTTCACATTAGTTCTTTTAGACATCTGTCTAAAATATTTCAACTTTTAGATTACCGTTTTGCCGTTTGATAAATAGATCATAATATTCAAAGCACCAAATAAACACAATAGAAGTATTAAATGAACGGATGGTGAGCAAAGGTGAACTCATCTCTAAAAGAGACCTCTACCGGCCAACCCAAGACAGAGAGAGCAAAGGTCATAAGCGGGCAACAGAGAGAGAGAATGAGACCTAAATATTACAAACTATATAAAAAATATAACCGTTACACAAGTAAATAGCTATTGTAACGTATAAATAACATCAACATGCATACACGTACACATAGGTATACATACATAAATATATCTAAAAAACAATAAGATGATATATATGTATAACCAATTAATAATCTTTATAATAATCAATTAAAAAAATTAAAAAATTACAAAGAGAGAAGATTCAATAGATATCGAGTTTTCACCCATGGTACTTAATCATAAGGTAAATAAATTTACCTTTAAGGTAAATTTACTTTTGTTGCTGATTCTTCTTGAAATTCATAAAATATGAACATTGTGCATCATAAATGTGCGACATTATTGTCTATAATATTATTCCCAGTCATTGGATTGGATAAGTAATGGCAATAATGTCATTACATTATGCGATACCACGTCCCGACACAGACTACAGTGACGGCAAATGACATAAAATTTTCTATCGCTCCTTGACCAAAGGGTCCTCGTTAACTTGCCTTTTGCTTATGACATTAAGTTTATTTGGAAATTTTCACAGTCGTTAAAACAAGTATAATTTAATGGCCCTGCATTAATAGGTTTGTAAATTACGTAGAAAAAAAAAAGATGAAATGTACACTACATTATTAAACCTAATTTACGGTATACCATGAGTTCCTACTCACTACTACTAGGCATCCTTGCCTAGAGTCAATTAACGCGTCAACTTTGCGGTGGCTCGGCCTTACCTGACCATGACCGACTACCCTACACAAGAAATCGACTTCCTTACTTAAGAATGAGCACTTGCGCAAAATAATCGAGAATCGCGCTTCAGTGGGAGTTTTGAGCACACGTTTGAACAATTCGATACCCTCTTCAACAGTTAAGCACGCAAGCACGTCGTCAACATAAACCTGGACAGAACCGGCCTCAATGAAATGCTGGTCAACGATCGGGGAATTTGTCTGTCCGAAGGGCATCTTAAGAAATTCGTAATGCCCCTCTGGCATACGGATAATGCCTAATCCCCAGTCGCCATATTAAGACTATAACAAGACGAGACAATCGATCATGATCATCTATGAGTGGCACGGGGTACCGATAGTGTTGTTAAAAAATCGTTTTTTTCTGAGGTGAAAAAAAAAACAATGAAAAAAATTTTAAAAGATACCGTTTTTGTCTGGAGTTCGTTTTTTTCTAAAAGTATGAAAATTAAAATATGACAATATGACAATTGTAGTTTTTTGCTACATTTCCTCTTTTGTTGTTAATATTATTCTTCATAGATAAATTGCTCAAAATAAATGGGCAACACTTATGGTGTTGTCAATTTTTGGCGAATTCCCCAGATTGCGGGGAATTTCAACTCGATTGGGCATTTTGTGGGATTGACGCTATGTGGGGAAAATGCGGGAATTCTAACATTTTATCTTTTTTTTAAAATCTATCGATTGCTGTTGTATCGCTACTTTGATGATTATTGATAAAAACACTACTTGTTTATTTATCTAAGAGCGATATAATTTTTTTTCCACGTCGCACATACCCCTTATATTGCAACATTTACATAGAATTATTAGCAAGCCGCCTATAGCTATATATAAATTATTCGGTAGAATTTGACTGAAGGAAACGAAGACAAAGAAAACGCCACAAATAAAGATTAAATTTTTGTTATAATTATCATGGTAATTGATTTTTATAAACATATACATATATATATATATATATATATAAAACGTATATATAGTTTCTTATTTAATTTTTAATTGTATTACAGGCTACATATCTTGTGCGGTAAGGGGTAAAAAACCTGGAGTCCATATTTTGGAGTTTAGATGTTTTTGCAAACATTGCTTTAGAATGCTAAAAATCACGCAATGGTAAAATTACTATATAACACTTTAGGTTCTTTACCTCGCATTCACAGATACTACGGACTTTCAATAGGAATAATTTATTAATAAATTATAATTGCTCATTAGGAAATCCCACGCAAATATCTAAAACTATTTTTGTCTTCAGTTGGACTTTAGTAGCAAAATATTTAACATAAACAATCATAAATATTTATAGCTTCCTCTGTTATGAACATTGAGGTTTTGGCATGCATATTGACAGCAGAGGAGAGGGCATTCTTCAAAGAGAATGCTTTTTTAAATGTAAATACCTAGTTTTAAGTATATTTTGCATTAAAATCCAATAATTTTTATGTAAATTAATTTCGTGACTGTACTTCTGTTCTTTACTTGACTTGACTAATATTTGGAAGTAATTTTCGTTCATATGTTTTTCGACTGCAATATGGTGAATCAAAATTGAGAACGAAATTAATTTATTTCAAAGTGCGATTTGTTAAATTATAATTATTTACTTATTGAAATTTATTGCTTAGTTGATGGTCGTATTTCTTATGATAATGTTAATAACTGATGTTATATTTTTATATATACTAGGTACAATTAAAATCATATCAGGTTTTTACTCCTTACCTTTCATCTAATTCGAAATGTCGACAGAGTTGCATCCATGTTTGTCGTTGTCAAATTGCTGTTAATGTTGTAGTTGTAATAGTGACTGCGAATGTCTTTTAAAAATTATAAACACAATAACTTTCTAATAACATTGCCAAAAATAAAAAAAAATCGTTAACATTTATAAGAGTCTTCTATATCTTTCACCTATATTTGTAATCTTTCTACAACATCAGTGATAACGCCATCAACATTTTTTTTAATTCTCGCCATCTCTGAGGTCCCGGGTTCGATTCCCGGCCGGATCATTGTAGAAAAATTAAATTTGCTCTGGATGTTTGTGGTACCGTCGTTGTTTCCGATTTTATAACACAAGTGCTTTAGTTACTTATTTTGGGATCAGAGCAACGTATGTGATGTTGTTTAATATTTATTTAATATAATGTTGGTAAAAATCTTATATCCAATTCTTAAATTTCCAGCTACTGTAGTGTACGGGCCGCCGCCAGTTGCCCACGTGGAGTACCCGCCCTCATCGTATGGTGCACCAACAGCATCCGCGCATTATACCGCACCATCTGCACCGTCCGGTTACGCGGCGCATAAATACCCTGCACATGTAGACGGTAAGATTACTTATTTTTTTATAATTAGACTTTATTTTTCTAACTAATTTGCGAAGGATAAACAACTACGCGAGGAATAAAAAAAATGTAAAGTTATACTAAATACGTGAAAGTTATCAAATAGATTTGAGTCCATCTGAATAACCTAACACAATTTTGGCAAGATAATTTAGTTGCGCAATAGATACGATTACTTCCACATTTCTATAATTTTAGGTTAGGTCTGTATATCGATTTTATCGTATGGAAATCTTAAAAATAATATAAAGTACATGAAATAAATGATGTATATGTGAAATTTGATAACTCTCCTATTAAAGTATAAAAAAGTTATCGGCTAATTTTCTTTATAGAATCTTTAGGCATCTCTCCTGAAATGTTGCTATTTTGCAGGTGTGACCTTATAAAAAAGTGACCAATATGAATTTGTTACATATTTAAAAAAATGACGTAAAATACAATACCAGAAAAAGAAAATGCAAATTGAAAAAACAATTAATGGCTCTCTCTATGATTTACTTACGGAGGACTTTAGAGCGCATATCAGCGAAGATATTCTGTGATAGTCTTAAAATAGCCCGTAATAATAAAGATTACAAAAAAAAAATCAGCACGCACTTAAATTTCAGTAAAAACTATATAAAGAGAAAAACGAGTTAATGCACAAATACGCAACATCGAAAATACGAACGATGGGTAAATCATTGCATAATAATTTACTATTACAATGGCTTCTGATAACATTAGGCATTTTACTTCACGATGGATATGAATTCGGAAATTATACATAATTTTCAAAGTATATACTATGTTGTAATGTCACCCATATTTCTTTGTTCGCAATAAAATTGTAAAAGAGACAAAAAAAAAACAAATGGTCTATAGTTGATAACCACAACAAAATTGTAGAACATAAAGATAAAATTAGTGTTACATAACAGTGAAAAAGTAACAAACTGGAAATGTGTATCCAATAACGATTGATGTAGAACTTCTTACGCAACTTAAACGATACATTTCGACAAAAAAGAAGGTAATGTTGATACAACAATAAAATTGGGTTGTATTATTATTTGTTTGGAACTAATGGGGATATGTCGATATAACCGCGAATTTTAATAACATAGGAAATACACTGCGACAGTTTATTGCACAATAATAATAGTAAATGTTGCAATTTACATTAATTTTATTTTGTTGGTGCAAGTTAAACTCGCGTATTATTATGAAACAATAACACCTTCAATCCTCAAAATAACTTAGTTATAAAAAAAAACAATTAACTGAAGGGCATGATTTTGAAAAGGAATATGGGATTAAATGATAATAGTAGTGTATAAATAAGAAATATCAGAAACAGGTTCTTCAGGAACTATCAGAAACCTGTTCCTGTTCTTCAATAAGTAATTAACCGAGTTAGATATTTATGATTACATTAGTTTGTTCTTATAATTATGTGTCCATGTTGTAGGTAAGCTTATCACTCAGCGGAAATACTACACAATTATAAACATTTCAATTGTTTAAAAAAGCATTTGAATAAAATTTAGATTTATTAAATAAACGATTAAAGTAATCATTACAATTAATTATGAAAAAACAATAAACAATAAATTGACTTTTCTTGCGCGCTGACTCACGGATAATATTGTTATAATATATGTATGTGAATTTCAATTCGTTATCAACAAGACTCCCAAGTCACGAATTGCCTGTGCCTGTAGGAGAATCTAAGTGGAAGGGATTGGCAGTCTTCTTCCGGTGATCTTCACAAAGCTGCATTTACATAGCATATTACTTTTGTGAAAGCTCATGAAAAAAATGTCATCATGATTCTAGCTATTTATTTTCTTAGACACTGGTACGGCAATTGCAATGAAAAGAACCTAACAAATTTTAAATGGTGATTGTAGTCAAGATAACAAACAACCGTAGCACAAATATATTTTTAAAACAGTGATATTTTTTCCCTTCAAAAAATAATCATTTGACCTTGCACGTTTTGTAATGTGTAAAGTAAATAGTTCTGTTATTTATTAAAAAAAATGTTTATTATGACTACGATCACTAACTGAAATATGGTCTGATCTCTTTGTGGCAGCCTGTATAAGCTATCTCTTATGAAGAATGTAAAGTGCCAATATCGTATTCAAATAAGGTTCATAGAGGGGTCATGAGTATTGTTAACAAAGCAAATATCTACTGGCATGATCATCTCTACATAAGTCTATGCGTATGGAAATCCGCTTGTAAAAAAGAAATGTAAGATGTGATTAAATAACAAAAGATCAAAATTTGTAAACGACGACCTTTACACCGGAACCAAAAGCTGTAAAAAGTATAATATTATATAACACCTGTTATATCACGTGTATGAACGTGATGATATAGTTAAGTATTACGAAATAATTTCGAATCTGGGTTACAGGGTTAGATGTGTTTAATTTATCTTATTAATTTATGTCATTAGGAAGCTAATCAGCTTCCGTTTAGAGTTAGATAACTTTTGTAACCGTGACAAGTTTCTGTACTAATTGCTTTAGTTAAATAACAAACAATAAAATTACAAAACCAAAATTATATGCACACATCATCGTAAAATTAATATAGTTTTGTGTTTCCATTGAAGCTGTATCATGTTTGGTTGCATTTGCTCTGAAATGGAATTCGAAAATGTTTCGATACAATGCCGTAGAATAAATTTAAATGCGATTTACTGTTTTCAGTTTCCGAAATGTTAGCAATAAGAGCAGTGGTTCAGGACACCATAGAGGAACCGATGCCAGAACCCGATGAGGAGTTGACCGATCGCTACTACGATCTCGTTAACTCGCTGTGGTAAGATTCTTCTAACTTGACCTCTTGTCAGGTTACTTCTCTGTTATAGTTCTCTTGTTTCCCTAGCGCAATCCTCCTGCACTATTCTGTGTAGTTCCTTTAGTATACTCTTGCCGAGGTTTATTTCAAGTATTTACCTACGTGATTTTTTCCGAATTCAATTTGCTTGTAGATTTTATCACGATAAGTACTGTCAAGTTACTTCTCTGTTATAATTCTTTTGTTTTCCTAGTGCAATCCTCCTGCACTATTCTGTGTAGCTCCTTTAATATACCTACTCCTGTTGAGGTTTATTTGAAGTGCTAACATGATTTTTTCGGATTCAATTTGCTGGTAGACTTTATTACGGTAAGCACTTCTTAAAGCTATGTTTTTCTATGATTCTATTCCTCGATTGTTCAACATTTTCATTCATCGAGCAGTTGCCACAACCTTTCCTGTCATTTTTATAAGCTTCTGATCTTAAAATCTGTTCATAATCTACTTGATTTAGCTCTATTGCCTATTAGCAGTGATTTCACTTATACGTTTGTCCTACATTCTTGTGGCCTTCACGACGCTTCCAAAAATTAGTTGTGTCTACTTTACATAAACGTCCACTTTCCCTCTCAACGGAAATAGGCATTTTGTTGACGACATCAATTTTGAAATTCTGCATACTAGCAATAGTATATACAATCGTGTCGTTTACCCAATCATTTTGGTTTTCGTCAGACAAATATTACATTTTTGAAGTAACCCAAAAATTTTGCAGTTATTGAACTCTTGGTGAATCTTAAAATCCTCAATTATATCAGCAATTCAAGCATTGGGGAGATTCAAAGAATAACTTGTGTGCTCGCTTAATATGGTCAAATTGAAAGAGGTTAATATAAAATTTAACAAAAAAAATATTATGAATGTAAAAAACTCAACAATTACTACTGGTTATCGTCAGTCTCCTTTTACTTTTCCTATCATTAAAACCCAGAATGATGCAATGATGTTTCAAGTATCTTCCTATCCCGTAATCTTACAAGTTTTTACTTTTTTTCCCTACACATGTTATTTCATTACTGACCTTATTTTAGTGTTTGAAACTCAATCACATTAATGAAACTTTTTAGATGCTGCAACGATTTCTCGTCATGATAATTCAAGCTTGTTACAAAACCACTTTGCTTCTTGTTTATTTGTATTTTTTAATCTTTCACATGTGATCTTATTTCGTTCACTGTGTATTATATAAGATTGCTGATAGTATGTAATATTTGAAAGCATCAAGTTAACGTACCGATGCAATGACGACTCACGTTCATTTTCTAACGGCTTTGGTCTGCTTTTTTCGGGTTTCTTTGCAACTTTAAACCGACCCCGGGTGCAGATGCTACAAACCCTTGTTTAGGTATAATAAGGTCTTGTTACTTCTCAAATAACCATTCATGGGAAACTTTCTATCTCGATGACGTCTAATTCTGAATGATTTATTTTTACAAAGTTCTATGTCCATATTTCTTGCTTAAACAAAGTAATACATTATGCTTATTCTTTGTCAAGTCTGACTCCTATGACCTTCAATTATATAACAAAAGTATGGCGGTAGAACATATCCCGTTATTCTCCGGTTTTGTATTACGGGGTCCCAGTGAAAGTGTTACATCACGAGACCTGTTGGACTTGTTACATGCGATTTGATCTTGTGGTTTTTCCAAGTGATATCCAGTCGAAAGGGCATTTCGAGATTTGATGGTGTGGTTTTTAAAATATTATGTTGAGAGTTAGATATTCTTCGGCTCATTTAACTGCTCCTGACTCTGTAAGATAGCGTCTTTATCTTTTTTAAATTGAATACGTTGAATTCCTCTATTCAACATTCGCATAAAATTTTTGCGACTCTTTCTCTAAATGTTTATTATGGATTTATGTTACGTTATCTTATATCTGTATAGATATACACAAAGATAGTGCATTTTATGCACTGATACCAATTAAATTAATTGATATTTGGAATGAATTGATGCTTGGAAGATAAGTTACATTTATACTTTATAACCAAAAAGAGTTCATATAGTAAACTTTGATGAAGGCTGATTTCAATTAATTGTACTTTAATTTATAGTATTTTTTAATTCTTACATTTTAATAAAATTTTGGGCTTTCTATTCATAGACATTGCGTAATTACTAAGAAAGATTCATAATTAACGATTTTTCGGCATATAAAATGGACATAAAGTGCTTAATATATGCATTTGTATGCAAGAAAATGTTTAAAAAACATCGATTTCGCAAAATATTAGCAAAAAAGTGAGAGGAACACAAATGAAAAATACTATATTATTTGGAAATTCGAGTCCTAAGAACTCGATACGTATATACGTATAATATATTAATATATATAAAAAATATAATATTTAGATAAGAGAAAAATATATAACATTTAGAAAGAAAATGTTTTTTTCATTAACTTTGCGTGCAGCCGGCAGTCACATACGGGTGTGCTTATGGATGTCTGTATAGTCATAGATGCCGCACCTTTAATGAAAATGACCTAATTAAAAAATATAATAGTTTATACCGTAAATGTATTAATACGTATTAAAATAATCAGCAACAATATTTGAGATTTATTTTCCAGAATTAACCAGGCCATTACCTTTAGTACCTACTTCAAGAGTACTAAATAAAATATAAGTAATGAGAATAAGTCACAACTTCAAATCTTATTTTGGGTATTCTAAAATGGAATTTGAAATTTCGTATCGGGTCACTTTCATTCTAAAGGTGCGACGTATGAATCAGATATTCGGTCTCTGCCAGTGCGCAGTGTCCAATATCCTGGCATATACTATTTTGTAAAGTAATCCGCAACCTACTTTACAACGTTTGATAGCAGTGAATTCACGTCAAGGTCACTTTGTTACAATTCAGGGAAATGTTGCAAATTGCGTTACTTGCAGGTTGTCTTTTACGTCACAGTAGTTGCAGATTCCGCTTAATCATCTATATTACGTCTGGTTCCTGAAGCGTAGTCGAGTTCTTTTTTGGGTTTTCAGTTGATGAATTTGTCTGACAAAGGGTTAAGTAAGTTTATGGTAGCTTGTAAGATTTTATGTTGATGTTTGTAGCTTTATATTGTTCAAAGATATTTATAAAAACTTCCTGAACCAAAAACATTGGATAGAATCCTGAACGGACTTCCAGGTTTATAAAAAAAATACAGTCAGTAAAATGTAAATATTTTCATGTTTTCTTTTTTATGATGCATGTCTCTCCTGATTATGTTTATAAGGACAAATTCTACTATTGCACATATGTTATTACGAGGAAAGTAAATATTTTGTAGATAGAAGAATAAAAGAATTCCAAATCCGATTGTGTAGTCATTGAATTGGAATAAAGAACGCAATTTTCTGCGGCATATTATGCGTACCTACCACCCGGTACGCAACCGGTCGCGCACTTTCATCCCATATTAAATCATTACACGCTATGTTTAAAATCATTTTAGTGAAGAACTTTGTAATATTTATTTTATTGAAAATCATGTTTATTTTTATTGTAATGGTATTATTTTGTTTGAATACTACACTAATTGATACAAAGAGCGAAAAAATTCAAAGAAAAATTCCTTCGATCGGGCTGGATTTGAACCAAGACCTGTTTGCCAGAGCAGAGCTACGAAACGAATCAGCAGACCTCACGAATTTCTCCAAGTGCTTATTGCCGATCTTTCTTTTTTAACGACATTTTGCCGTAGCGCCATCTGTTAGAACCCTACGAAAGTTTTTTCTTCACTCAGCTTTGTAATGTCACAATATTATTCTTTTTTAAATTGATATTCAAATATGACATTTTGTTTAACATTGTAGACATGTATGTAACAATATATATTATTATACTCACGTAGACCCTCAAGGGTGTCCTTGAACGAAACAGTTCTAGCAATCGCATTAGTAGAACATTTTAACTGTGACGCTTTTATTTGTAGTAAAAATTCTAAAAATCCTCTTCGAACTCGTAAAATACTCAAAATTAGGTTAATGTTTATAGGATAACAGTTATTAATAGTACCTAGTCAGTGAAAGCTCTTGCATAATTGTCTAAAGCTTAGTCACTTTATGACTGCGAGGTTAGTTAACATTACAAATAAGTTACAACGAAATTGGTTACATCATCCCAAAGACCAGCATCCGATTATGATGTCAACAGTCCAACATATATAGGCCTCTTTAAACTATTGGCTATCAGCAGCCAACTCGGTGATGTTGAAAATATTGTAATTTAATACACAGGGAAAGTTTTAACTCAATTCTTACAACAAAAGATAATAAGAAAGTTATGGGATTGCCCTCTTCATACTAAAGACTTCGTGAAAATGCGATTATTATATATTTTTTATGATACCAAATGATGGGACGAACAAGTCGTGCGTCTGTTGGCAAGCAATACGCCTGACTGTAGAAATTGCACTGCTAATCAGAGCTTTAACTCACAAATATTTGAGGTGGCACTGCCACTGCCCGTCAGCCTGAGACATAAGTTGACAAGTCCCATGTGCCTGTAATTTTCCCAGCACACACCTTACAAAATCGGAACGCAGTAACTCTCACTTTAGTGCTTAACGTGGCAGCATACTTCTCTGGACGAAATCTTTCACAAGGAGCTCTACTGCTACTAAATAAACTTAGGTAAAACCAAGATATCGTTAGGTAAAATTAGGATTTTACTATTTTTAATTTAACCATGGTAAAACCTCTTTGATTTGGTGTTCATGTACTGAACGTGTCATTAGAATGAAATTGGCTAATAAATTTGGATCTTATTGAATGTTTAAGCACAAAATGTTTAAAAAAGACGTTTGGTTGCATGTATTCCTAAAAGTCGTCCAGCAATTCGCACCTTTGGTGTAATAAGGTCATATCTATAAACGGCAACTTTTCCGGAGACATGTCTTAAGATTCTGCGAACGAAATTACTCCATAACATTTTTATGCTTAAACAGGAGAGTTACATAATTTCACATACGCATTATTTTGTTTCACGTAGTTCGTATTATTTTTATCATTTTCATGTAATAACAGCATTTTTTATTTATCACATATAAGGTATGATTTTATGGCCAAGGGCACGATTTGATTTTTTTTATAATATCAAGTGATGGTAATCTACACGCCTGTCCATAATAGTTGCAGTGCCACTCAGAGCTTCAAATCGCAATGATCTGAGGGGCACTGCCACTGCGCCCGTCACCCTGAGACCTAAGTTGACAAGTCCCATGTGCCTGTAATTTCACCAGCATCCTTACCCTTCAAAACCGGAACACAGTAATGCTAACATTACTGGTTGGCGGCAGAAATACTTAAGGTGACTGTACTTGCCTGGACGAACTCTTTCACTAGGAGCTCTACTGCGTACAGTATGTAATCTAAAATACTATATTAGTAAAGGCCTATATTATTACTATGAAAGTCGGTAAAATAATAGCCTATTTTTTGAGATATATTCCTTTCAATGTTGCAACCACAATCTACTTTTCACGTCTTTGTCTTGTCATAGTAAATCTACGGATTGTCATATTTATTTATGGCTAAATGTGTTATGCTATTTCAATTACATTAGTGAGTGAAACTTGCATGTTAGTTACAATTTTATTTCATTCATTGTGTTACATCTAATTTATGCTACTTTTACAAATCGCATGTAATTTTTATGAAAGTCGCGTAAGCATCTAATAATAGAGATATTTATTACCTCTTACAAAAAGAAGTTTATAGTTTTAAAGAAAAAGGTAAAGTCCAGATACCTTTAGCATGATATCGAAGTGCGTACTAAGTACATACACCGAAACAAACCTGCAGCCTCGTTAAATTAAATATATACTAATAGAAAATTTAACATAAGATTGCAAAATTATTGCTTTACAGAAAATACCATTTCCTTAAGCTCTAGCTTTGGAGTTGTTTGAGTTTTACGGAATTTAACGATTGCATTATTTGATTGATTAATTCATTCCAATAATTTTAACATTCAAATTTTCTCCCTCGATAGTTAGCTGCATAAAAAAATACCTAAATTGTATGGACATAAGTTTAATATTCTTATGTAAAGCAGAGACATTCTATATTTGAATGTTTGGATGTTTTTATTGAAAACATATCGTAATTAATCAATAAAAAGTTTACCTCACACATAATATTTCATATAAAATATGTAAATATTTAAATTACAAAAAAAATCTCAATATTATTCATTCGTTCGTTGGTTCTTTGTAAAACTCCAATGATTCTGAAGCTTGGTTTTGGAGAATAATGCTGTACAAAATGCATTACCGTTTTTTTGTTTTAAATATGGTACCCGCATTTATTAATATTACGTAAATACATTAAGGTTAGCGTGCTTGTTCGTTCATTATCGTCTTCTTATAAGAGATCCGTGTCAAACAGTGTGTTGATGAAAGCAAACGAACTATTTATCCAACAATTCATCCCTCGAAAAAGTTCGTCTAGGGAAGTGCTGCCACCATACTTATTTCAGCAGTAATGTGAGCATTAGTACGTTACGGTTTTGAAGAGCAAAGGTGCTGGTGAAATTAGAGCAATTGGGACTTGTCAAATTATGATGACGGCGGAGTGGTAATGCCCCTCTGAGTGGCATTGCAACTGTTATGGAGAGGCTTAACACCAGACAGCACGACGTGTTCGTCCCGTTACTTGGTATCATACAAAAAAACCTTGAAGATGAAGTTAAGTTATTGTTATTAGAACGCGTTTGTACATTTGTACAATATACTTAGTAGATAATACAGATTGCATTCAAAATGTTCCTAAATAGTGCCAAACTACACGGTCGAATAACCACAGTTAAAAAAAAACTAAATGGTAGACATTATCTTTTGTGGACCACGGCTCGGATATTGCGCAATGTTACCCAACTTGTCGGTGAAAGAAGACTGTGAAAGGTTCCTTCCGGTCATTAATATGAAGAAGTCCCACGTTTATAATGATTTTCTAAGACATTTTGCGACTTAATGTAATTAAATTTTTATAATGCAATACCCGCTTAATGACATACAATTAGTCTGAGGATTAAATGTTATGAAACTTTAAAGTAGAAGGTATTTCCTAGATAAACTTACATATGATTGCGAAGTTTACACTTTGTATAATAAAGTCATATACATATGATCATACGTTTATAGTACTTTTATCAATCGAAAGTCATAAAAATAATACGAATTACATGAAACAAATTATGTAAAAATTATGTGTTCGATTTTTGTATTAATAATTATAACAAACTAGTGGATAATTTCACAAAAAATAATTGAATATCAATTCAATAAAAATTTAATTACCATTAATAGCGATATTTCTAGCCAGGGGTGGTAGCTGTAAAGGTATCTATCTGGGTGACGAAATACTTTCATGGATTTCTCATAGATAATGCTACAGCTAAAAAGTCGTTGAAAATCAAATATAAAGATGCATCAACAAGCACATAGAAAAATTTGTGAGGTCCGCTGGATCGTTCCTTGCTTAGTTGGTATAGCGTCTGACACAGTTTGCTAGGAGACGTCGGTTCGAATCCGGCCGGATCGAAGGAATTTTTTCTGAGTATTTGATCTTTGTATTAATAATTATAACAAAGTAGTGGATAATTTCACAAAAAATAATTGAATATCAATTCAATAAAAAAATAAGTTATAATATGTAATATGTTAACTCACCTTTTAAAGTATATAAAGTTCAAAATAGGAAAGGCTGAGTGAAGAAAAACTTTCGTAGATTTCTTACAGACGGTGCTACGGCAAAAAAGTTGCTAAAAACCAAAAACAACGATCGGCAACAAGTGCATAGAAAAATTTGTAAGGTGCGCTGGTTCGGTTTCAATGGAATTTTTCTTAATGTTCAACCTTTGTATTAATAATTATAACAAACAAGTGGAGTAATTTCATATAAAGTAATAGATTATCATGGTAGTTTACCATCGTCATATTCAATAAATATCGACTAATTTTGTTCATAGAATCTTTAACCTTTTCTCACTGAAAAGTTGTCAGTTTGCAAAGGTGACCTTATAACACAAAGATGCAAAGTATATTACATCCAAAATTGTACATAGATTTTTATTTCCTCAATGTCTGAGGTGACAACCAAAGCCATGTCAATCCAAGCCGTATACGTTTATTAGGGCTCTTTTAATCACAACAAGCTGAGTGAGGTCTTATTTCGAACGCTACATAATTACAGAATTTCATCATACAACATACATTTACCTTACTTTTTAATTATTCCAATTAAGAATAATTTTCTGAAAATAGAACATGGAACCCTGGGTGTTTGATTTCTAATCTCTTTTTTTAATATATTATGGCATTTTTTTTTAATATAAAATAAACACAAGCTGGGCTACAATTACACCTGGTGTACAAAAAAAAAACATATTTGTCTAAAAAATGTGTGCTTACTTTGACCTTGAATAGTATCATATAGTTTTCATGAAGAATGTTGGCCGAAATGTTCCACTTTATCATCTTATTATACCATGAGATTATTGTGCTACTTAATTGTGATGTACTTATATTATAATAAAACACATTTTTTATTTGGGGAGGCATTTTTTCTAAAATCAAAATTACTTTAACGTCTTATGTTAATAACTTTTTACGAACGTTCCAAATTTGAAAACGCTAGGAATAATTTTAAAATATTCAAAAATATTTTCTGTTTTGGTCACATTATTTGCAACAGTCACAAGACCACTTTTTTAATATAGCGATTTCCATTCAATTACGAAAATATGTTGTCGACAGGATGTAGGCAAGAACATTCACGTCCATTTTTTATATCAATTGCGTTATGAGTGGTCTAATTATTAAAAATGTCTTATTTCTTTTGCAACTTTCAATTTTATGACTACTTTCGTATTTTATTATTCAATTAGAAGTTTTTTGTTTGAAATATTTTATACATTATATATATTTTTTAGTATATTATTTCTTATAACTTACTTTTATTTAACTCCATTGTTTTTTACGTTCTAATATTGCTTTATGTATTTTATTCCTTCTAGACTACGGTGTTCACCACACGATGCCTGTATACTTTCGTTCAATAGGTACTCCTTACGTTCATGCACAAAATTGTATGACTTGACTCATTATAAGACACTGAGAAATTCGGACAATTGACTGACGTAATATAATAATACTTAATAGGCAACTAAAAAATAAATTGTATTACATATATTCTTAGATGCACTGTAATGGTCATATTTTACTTACAAATAATGAAGAGAAAGGAAGTGTCATGAAGGTTGGCAATAAATAAAACTTATTCAAATGATATAACAATATGTACATAGTATAATAAGACAAATATGGTAACTCCGTACAAATGTAGCAGCGCGGTCTGTTTATGTACGCGCCAGGAGCTTGTCGTAACGGATCGTATAATTTCGCGATGCACTCGCTTTGCACAGCGCTGGTCGACCAACGCGTCTATCGTTATTATACGAATGTGTGCGTCCGTACACGTCCCGCGGCGGGCATGCACACATATAAGACGCGCTGCTGCGCATGAATGGAGTTACCATACTCGTATTTTTATTCTATGGTACACACGTGTAAGCGATTATTTTCAATATAATATACTAATTTACTGAATATATTGTGAATATTGACTGACATATAACGTGTATAACTGACGTTGACAAAATTTTTGAGACAGGACGAAATAAACTGAGCGGAGTACAAGCAGGCCTCGTGATACTGACTCCACTGAGCGATGTAGCACCGGGTGAGACGCTGCATACCGCGCATTCAGGACATGCGACCGCAGGCTCTACTCCGTCAATACTGAACAATGTCTTCAGTGCAATTAAAAATGTATTCTCTGCGGCACCAACGGCACACGCAGAAGATGCTACTCTAACCCACCATCCGCCTCCACCACCTCTTCAATCTTTCCCTACGTTCCAACCAATGTCATGGGGTGCTGTTGATTCGTATGGCTTGCCAGCCGCTACTGATACGTACAATAACTATGATCCACATAATCCTCATCCGCCTTTTGACTACGTTTCATCCAAAAAATCTGTTTACCCCACAAAGCACATTACTATCTCAAATTCACAAGGGCTAACTTCCGATAAGCTTCACAAAATCAATCACAATCTTGAGAAACTAAATGCATATCTCCATGATACCCACAGATCTTCAGAAGTTCTTCCAAATTTCAATGGCTTGGAGGCATATAAGGATTTACTTAAAGGCAAATTTCAATTACCCACTCCTGTAGTAACTGACAATGACATTGGAGTCCTTCCTGCGGACCTCTTTCCTGACCCAACCACCACAATGACAGCAACGACAACGACTACAGCAAAACCGACGTCGGAATCGGCAACGGTGGGGGAAGAAAACAAAAGGGAAAGAAAAGATTTGAAATACTACCTACGAGGGAACAAGATCATAGTGCACGGTTGAACTGACTGACGGTTGACTGACAGAAGGTGGGTTAAGACTAAAAGACGACTACACTGACTTATAATTTTGACTTTTTATGACTGTTTGAATTCAAGTCTCATCATATGACATTTATAACATAAATCACATTGTAATTTAAAATAACCAATGATTGATAAGAACTAAATCCTTTTCATTTTCCATCTACTTTGCTAGGTGATAACATTGTATTTATTTAGCTGGGAATTTCAAAAATAGACTGCATTTTTGTACAAATAAGGGTTTTAATTATTAATATATCTTTTGATAAAATACCTTTACTTGTATGATCAGTGATAATTACAGTTATAACACTCCGTATTTACTGGTCTCTACTAGCAGGTGCATTACATACTTTAGACTGATCCTTTAAAACTACTTTGATTACATCACTATACCTCCTAATTTCACAATTTTCGACGACCTCAGTGGCCTAGCAGTTTGCATTGCGGGCGCTGGATGAAGAAGTCCTGGTTTCGATTCCCAGTAAGACCAATTTCAGTAATTAACTTTTATAAGTTACTTCTGGTCTGGTTAAGTTGGGTTGTGCCCCAGAGTGAATTCCGTTGCTCATAGTACAGGGAATTCCTTAGTTTAATATCAGGTGATTACTGTGATAGCCTGACACATTATTTTAGTTCTTTAAGGAGCGTTTTTAACTCTATATAAACATCAATGAAATCTAGGTACAGTTTTACAAACAGATAACTAGTTATTCCTTTGCATATTTACAGTCACTCGGCAAGTCTTTTATACCTTTATAATTAAAACATACAGTATATTCCATTCAACTAAATGATGAGACCTGAATATCTTGACCTATTACTTTCACTTTCTTCTAGTCTACGGTGCCACACACATTTACATACACAATCAGTAGTTTCAATTTCATGTAGTCAATATACTAGTAGTTGTGTGTTAATTTTTCAGTACGTCGACTACAGTGGGTTCTAGTATTACACATAAGTAGTTTAGTATACATGTTTTAACTGTGTTTAACCAACCTATATATACTAACCTAAGGCCCCGTGTATGTACTTACAACAAAATGTACATAATAATGTAATGTGTTTCAGACCCAGACAATATTATTCCTCTATGATCACGTACACGCCCAATTTATATAAAATATCGCATTTAAATTTAGCACTATATTATATTCTACGGAATTATTTGTAAAACACAAACAGCTTCGTAGGATTATACTACTAATGTCATAAACGACAACTTTAGTCCATGACTTTTAATATTTCATCACATTTTATTTTTGTGCAAAAGTAATACTATTTTATGCAATTGTTGTATAATTAAAGGCGGTTCTTAAAGTCGAATACTATGTTTACGCTACGAGACTTTGCCAAGTGACCTAAGTAATAGGTAGGTTCAAAATTTTAAGACCTAATAATGATTGCATACAATACTTTTTCTACGAGTAAATAAAGTAATAAAACACTACCAATATTCAATGTATATTTTGTTTGTTGTCATGGATTGACAACAAATGCTACAAAAGAAAAAAACCGAAGAGATAGAATAGTAGTGGCCAAGTAATTTTCTTTTTTGTAAAGGTTTTTACCATTTAACCACTGACTTACAAATAAATGGACGACGGGTCTAATACAAAAAACCACGAAAAAAATGTCCCAAGTCAACCTATTCGAAATTTAAATTGTAATGTCATCGCAGTATCGCGCTGTCAGTCGAACAAATGAAGACTAAAGCGGAGTTTGGCGCTCTGTATACGATTTTAGCGCCTTACAAGTGCGGACACTTTTTAGCGCGGACCCGACGTCCATATAATTGTAAGTCAATGCATTTAACCAATTAGGCGGCAGTAGAGTGATTGAGTAGCGTCATTAGTTAAAAAAATACGACGTTCTTTTTTGAAATTTGTTGACATTTTCCAGTTAAGTAGCGAGTACCATAGACAACAAAATTTTGATTCAGATTTAAAAAGAGCGCTTTTGTGATATGGTTTACCAAATTATGATTGACAGATATATAGTACAGGAGTAAAAAAATATTTAAATGTATCATTTTTGTACTGTTCTAATGTTTTGTTAAGAAGTTATACATTAACAAATTTAATGTTGTTGTGTATGATGTTAGTAATATAGTCCTGCGAGGTTGTTAGTATTTTACAAATAAACTTGTATGTGACCATAAAGAATCTAGAAAAATACCTTTTTCATACAAACTAGTGTGTACTAAACATTGACTTACAATTATATGGACGTCGGGTCCGCGCTAAAAAGTGTCCGAACTTATAGGGCGTTAAAATCGTATACAGAGCGTCATTCAAGCTTTAGTCTTCGTTTGTTCGACGGACAGCGAAGCAAGCAAAATTAGACAGTGCTGCGATGACATTACAATTTAAATCCAACGTTTTAGCTTTTTCATATTCCTTTAAATGTCGCTACGTTTAAATAGGTTGACTTGGGACATTTTTTTCGTGGTTTTTGTATTAGACCCGTCGTCCATTTATTTGTAAGTCAATGGTACTAAAGCATGTATTTTAGTGTTTAGCGCTTTTTCCATTGTAGTTTGTTGGGTCTTAGGAGGTTACCAACAAACACTAACATTTTTCAGAATATTTACACTTATTATAGCACCTACGTAATAAACACAAGGAAATTATCTATAACACGTAGAGATGTACAATTAACTAAAATAAAAATAAGTTTATTAACTTAAAAACCAAAATTTTTACAGAAGTCCCGATACAAGCTGCTGTGCTGGGCGCGGAGGAATTGCAACACTACCACGCATAGTTTAAGACTAGAAATCCAACAACGGTGATAATTTTACCAATAATTTTAGTTGCAGCTCTTAAGCGAATTGACGAATATAAACAAAAATGATATCAAATGACAACTTTATAAATAGCTTGATGGTGATATTGTCTAATATTTATTAAAATGAAACTTTTACTCGAGTGACGTAGTAACGAGTACAGCCTTTTGTTATTTTTCTATCTATATTACCAAATATCTCAGCTGCATGCCTTAACTTGTACAGTCATGTTCAATAATACGTAAAAATATATATGGAAGTCAATATTCATACGAAAAAAATGTTGAAATTATAAAACAAAAATTTGCTAAAATAGTAATCATAAAGCAATATACTGTGACGGTGATTAATCGATTGTAATTTAGACAACTGTACTTACTTACACTATCCCATAATCTTTAGGTACAATGTATTAGGTACTTATTTAGTTTTCACAAATTTCAAAACGGGAACAAATACAATCAGGTTATATAAGAGTAAGGGTCGAATTATTATAGAGTAGAAAGATTAGAAATTTAAAAAAAAACAAGACGCAATGACTACCTAATGCCTAGTTTTAAATAGTTTCACTGTAATGGAACAGAGTTGGATCTAATATTAAAATTGCTAAATTCGAAATGATTTTTTACTAAATTAGGTATTGTTCTATTATTAAAACATATAGGTCACACGGAAAGAGTGGTGTACTTACACCACTCTTTCCGTGTTATATTCGATTAAAATTTTAAAATTAACGACTTTTTTACAACGGTTTTGACTTTTTTCAATAAGTTGTATCTCTTTTGTTTCTGGAAATAACGCTACTAACGATTAGTAATGATATCGTTATTAGAATAACAAATTAATGTAACAACTACGGCACTTTTTCCCTACGGCTTTTATGTAAATGCTTTCTATGACATTATTTTTGTATTGTTATAATATTAGCGAAAAGTCTATACTAAATTGTAAATATATTTTACGAGCAAATGTTGTTTAGTTGTTACGAAATTATTTTTGACAGTTCTTTTATTATTAACCGATGAAATTGTAAGTTATATTACTGTACAAATGGATGCAGGCAGGAGTCGTGATTTTTACGACGTCACACAATTTTTTTGTGGCTCAAAGCCCTCCTTAAGTCCTAAAAAAGGTTCGAAAAGGACAAAATTATATCTCAAAATAAACGCAGAATTAACTAAAGACAGTGTTAAAAGTATATATGTCCCAATAATTTAATTATATTGTTGTTATATTTATTTTCCAAATGACGAATGTAAAATAATTGATTGTAAAAAAAGGTTGTTATTAGGTTTTAATGTAAATAATGCTCAACTAACTATTATTTATACATTATGTGCATAAAATTGTAAAGAATTTTTTAATGCTTTGTAAATAAACTATGATGGGAGCGAGGTGAAATATTGTTTTGGTTATTTTACATATACAATTTAAAATGCGATTAGAAACATATTTGTGTATTTTGTCCTTTATACAATAAATAACTTAAAAAAAAAAAGTTATAGTATATACGGTAAGGTTATTCCTTTATTCAAAAGCGGTAGGAAAGTTGATCATAGTAACTATAGCCCCTTTCAATTCTACAGCTTTAAGTAAAATATTCGAAAAGGTTATGTTAACTCAACTACTGTCGTATTGCTGTAGGAATCATAGTGAATAATATGGGTTTACTAGTAGTAGATCGACTAGCGATGCGGGGGTAGCAGTACTAAAACATATCTTTGATGCTTGGGAAAAGTCCCAGAACGCTACTGTGGTTTTCTGTGACCTCTCAAAGGCATTTGATTGCGTGGATCATATTACTCTTATTAGGAAGCTGGAATATTACGGAGTAAGTGGCAAATCGTTGGAACTTGTCTCGTCATATCTTAACGGTAGAATTCAGAAAGTAGATATAAATGGAGTGACTTCTTTGGGTACTCCGGTAAAAATGGATATTCCGCAGGGCTCAATATTTGGACTTTTCTTATTTTTCATTTATATTAATGATCTACCGCTCTTTGTTAAGGACTTTTGTGAAATAATATTGTTTGCTGACGACACATCCTTGATTTTTAAAACAGACAGACGACGTTAACTATGACAATATTAATGATACCCTTTCAAAGGTTTAATATTAACAATTTATTGCTCAATACCAAGAAGACGAAATGTGTCAAATTTGAATTACCTAATGTAAAATCGACTAGCCCAATCATAGAAATAAATGGAGAAAAGTTAGACCTTGTTAATAAAGCTGTCTTTTTGGGAGTGACCTCAGACAGTAAACTCCAATGGTTTCCACATATATCGTCATTGGCCAGCAGATTAAGCTCTGCTGCATACGCAGTCCGTAGAATACGTGAACTTACCGATGTTGCTACTGCTAAACTAGTTTACTTTAGTTACTTCCATACTATAATGTCTTACAGGATCATCATGTGGGGTAAAGCGGCAGATATACAAACCATATTTGTGTTGGAAAAACGAGCGGTTTGTTCTGTGTACCGTTTAGGTTCTCGGATTTCTCTCAGAGAAAAGTTTAGGCAGACAGGCATCACAGTACATGTACTCAAATATTTTGATGCCCGTAAAAATATGCATAACTTCGTTAAGAAAGAAGATATCCATTATATTAACCTTAGAAGTAAGTCCAAACTCATGCTACCACATTTTCGTTTAACTAAGGTAAACAATTCTTTTATGAGGAACTGTATACGTTATTACAATAAGATTCCAGAGCATATATTAAGTTTACCATTTCCTAAGCTTAAAACTTACATTAAAAGTATTTTAATTAAAAAGTCATATTACAAAATTGTAGACTACATTTTAGATAAAGATGTATGGAAAGACAACGTGAGTCTAGATTCTACACAAATATGATTCAAAATGTATTCTATAGTATTTAAGTTTATTTGAAAAGATCAATCCCTATAGTTTCTTGCTTGTTCTTCTCAGGGAGGACAGCGTAGTGAACGAGCATTAGCTTAAAAAAATGACGGTTTCAAGTGTAAAAATTTTACCTATGGAATAAATGATTATTTGACTTTGACTTTGACTGTTGCTATCTCAAAAGGTACATACTGCCCTCCTAACTAAGAGAGCAGCAACTAAGTCAAACCTGTTTTAGAGAAAAAAAGTGGTTAAAGAAAATAATTTTAAATTTATTCTAGCTTCAAAACTACGCAAGTTACAGACAGCGACATGGCGTATATCAATAGAAAGGAAAAAGAATGAAGAATTGTAATGCGACATATTTATATATGTATGTTAAGGTTATGTATGATAATATTTCAAAAGTATACTTATGTTTAGTAACTGCTCTAGTAACACAACTGATTCTCCTAACCATAACGGCAGTAAGTACCTTAGATAATGCTTTTTGAATAAACACATTTGCTTATTCAAGGAATAAATGATTTCTATTTCCCAAGTCGGACAGTGTTAATTTGATTGGGAATATAAAGAGATGAGAAAACATAGTATTTTATATAGATATATTAATTTCGTACATTTATAAAATTAGAATAAAACAAAGAAAATTCTTGTATTATTTATTTGTTCAAATTTCAGATATATTATTCATGAACCCTTAATCACATTTCGATTCACAATATACAATAGAAATAAAATCAAACCTTGCCTTATATTGAAGTTACTTAGTTATAGTTCAGTCTCCATATAACAATTACTTAGTTGAGGAACTATAATTTGAAATCACGTTTCTTTATTAAAGAACTATATTATTATTATTAATGCTATGACAACTGCTATAACATTCAGTCTTCTCTGATTAATTATTTTACTTAAGATCAAGTTTATATGTCAAAAATAACACTTTTTCACAAGTATTTATAAATATTACGTACAGGAAGCGGACGACGCACAGAGGAGTACTTCACCTGTAAAGTTGCTCAAAATGATTTTATGATTTTTATCGATTTGACATGTAATAAAAAGCAGTTTAAAGTCGTTATGTTTAAACATATTATTCGTTGTATTAAAAATTAATTGCAAAAAATATATTATTAATGGGATTCGTCGTTATAAGACCCATCGTCATCTTCATTATTTCTAAGTTGATGTTGCATCCGATGCTTCCGACAGCAGAAGTTCCTATGTCTAACTGGAGAAAAAAATTACTTTTTTTTTCTGTGGGATTTGCATTGTACTACTCAAAAAAGGATCAGAATTTAACAAAAGTCTGTTTAAAATGTACATACGGCACTTTTTTATTTAAAAACATTATCAAGAATAATTAAGTTTTTCTGACTTTTTATTAACTAGGCTTAATTGATATACATAACCATGTGTGAATATAGTGATTACAAAAAAAAAACGTTATTTTTTAATGTGGAATGTATACGGTAAGAAATATCACTTTATCAAGTGCAATCCGGAAAATATAATTTTAAATTAAAGTACGTACCTTTCTCTTCAATATTCATCAATAATAGGTATTACAAAACTTTCACCACACATAAACACAGAATTGGGTTGAAAGATTACATTTAAACAGGAGCGCTGGAATTCCCGTTTAGTGGTGTAACGGTTATTAATCTTGAACGATGCACGTTTCATAGATGAATTTAACAAAACTTTTTAAATCGACTTTTGATCGGTTTTTGCTTAGAAATACACCTCTGTGTGATGACTGAGTGCCACTAGCTTAGAGACGTCGTCTCACCAATTATAACTGCAGTATCTATACGAATTACTACAGTTTTATTAGAATTGCCACTACAAAATGTTATTGATTTCCTCATAATAACTGCAGTATCTAATAGATACTGCACTTATAATTAGCTCTAAGATGCTAGATTTTGTAAAACATAAATAAAATTAGTGCAGTAACTGTTAGATACTGCAGTTATCATTAGCTCTGAGATGGTAGATTTTGTAAAACATAAATAAAATAAGTGCAGCAACTATTTGATACTGCGTTTATTGCTAGAATTCCATCGCCATTGACTCAAATTTGACTCAAAAATTTCATAGTAAATAATCTTACAGCACTTTAAATTAGCAAATGTGATATATTATACTAAGTTACTGTAGTTTCACTTCCTGTATTACAGGGTTCCCATGGGAATTTTGATACATGAGTTAGAGCCAAATATAGATGTTGATTTGGTATTAACGATTATGTATTTAACTCAATTTCGTCAAAAATGCTAGTTACTGCACTTTCCATTAGGACGGCAGCATAGATATTATTAAAGAGTACGACGTTGTGAAATATTCGCAGTACCTTCGGCGCGTACAGTGTCCCATAGGAACTCGCCGCTGCTCTGTGCCCTCAGAATGCACAACGAACTCTTGGCATCAGCACCGGAGTGTGATCTGCTTGCGTGACGATGGGCTGATGTGTTGTGAATGCTTGAGATTGTGTGAAATGATGGATACTAGGGAATCGAGTGTATTATTATAACGTATTTATCTTTTTTATTCTTTTTTATATCTTATTGTTGTTATTATCATAATGCGCATTAGTTTTCAATGTGCATTAGTTCTTAACTGTTATACCGTGTAAATATATTTAAAATTAATTACTAAATCATAAATAAACATAGTACCTTAACAATATAATACTTACATTTCAAAAATTACAAAAATTAATGTTGGGAATCCTGTTTAGTGAACTAAATATATATACGGAAGGAAAATATTATATTACTATTTGTACCTGAACGTAATTTACGTCGTTTTACACCAATTCCTGTTGTTTTTGTGTGTAGTAACTACCGCAAAGTTCCATACGCAAATGTTAAAGGATATTTACTTTTTGTCATATGTATATTAATGATTTGCCAAAAATAACTGATCTACTGTGTATTTTTTTCGCAGATGACATTTCTCTACGTTTGAAATGTCTCAATGGTAATAATCTTTCAGAACTAGTCGAAACTATCAATACGATTTCTGTATGGCTCTCTGATCATAACTTAGAAAAAAATAATCAATAACCACTAACTAATGTTAAGGAAGCAGAGCACTTTACACTGTTATGATTGATAATAGAATAGACACTGATTTAATTGGAAAAACACATTGAAATAATAAAGACCAAATTATCACAGTTCATCCATGCACTATCAATATAACACAAAAATAGAAAGAGCCTTGTCAGCCCATTATGCCTATGCCATGTGCCACAAGTGCCATGTGCCTGTAATTTAACCAGCACCTTCACCCTTCAAAACCGAAATGCAGTAATGCCCGCATTACTGCTTGTTGGCAGAAATAGGTAAGATGGCAGTACTTCCTTGGACGAATTCTTTCATAAGGAGCTCTACTGCTTCACAAATTAATTAATATATTTATATCGAGTTCTTAGGTTTTCGCGATTGTTACACATAGGAAATGAAACTATTTTTCCGGATTTAAATCGCGTATATTTGTTTTTAGTCAAAGTTTGTAGTCAACCGTGACCATGGGACCTGTAAAGGGCCCGAAACGTCGGTTTGTTTGAAAAAACAAATATACGCGATTTAAATCCGGAAAAATAGTTTCATTTAATATATTTATTTCAAATATCATAGATCGAAATAACCTGCATGAGCTAAACCAAGGATTTTTATCATCCAAGTAGGCAGAAGCAGTACGAAGTTTTTGTTGCAAATTTTGTATATCGAGCGGTTTCTTATTATTGAAGCGTATACATTGCCTCTTAAATATTAGAAGTTAGAAGTAGTAGTACACTAATGTCAGAGGCAAACCTTGAAATTAAAAAGTGAAATTCAAGATTCTACCATTGCCGAACGTAAAATTGGATTATCCACACTTGAATAAAACTGTCGTTAGAATATTTTAAGAAACAATTAAAAAATATCTACTTAGCTCAAAATGAGACAAACGTTATGTGAGCTAATTCTAGACAAGACAGTCTTTACTTAAGTATATGAAATTATTTTTTCACTTTTATTTATAAGTATATTTTGCAAGTTTAGTTGTCTGTAATAAACTTTAGTACCTAAAGATAAATACTATAAATAGTATAGATAAAATTGGTCTTTATGTAAACCTGGTCTTTATGTAGGGAAATTTTTTGTTGGAAAAAGGGTAGCTCAATGGTCCCATTTAACTTTTAAGAAAAGATTCCACCGCTAAGAGTGGCAAACAAGAGGATGAACGAGATGAACGACTTTTGAGGTCGGTTTTTTTAGTACTCTGTACTGAGATTATAAAACCTCGTTTCTCAAAATGGTCCTACCGGAGTTCGAACCCGGCACCTCCTCATCTAGAGCCAATAGTGCTAACTAATATGTAACTGGTATAATAACTGACATTTATATTATTTTCTGACGCCTTATAAAACATTTTTTTCAAATTAGCAAACGGGTGTTTGGTTGAATGATTTTTTTATAATAGGCGCTTAGTAGCTGCAAAAACGCCTGATCTTTAGATATGAGCAAAATCGAAAGCCATTTACTTTCTTTGTGAAAGTAACTTACCAAGAAAATGAATATGTACGACTTACGTCGTACACTGAAAAATATTAGATACCTAGGTTTATTCCATGCAAGATTTAATTCATTCCTCTGATTCCTTCGAAATGCATTTAAAGCGTTTCGAGAAATATTTTGGCCTGCACATTTTCGATTGCAACAATATTTACATGAAAGAAATTGCATACAAGCATTTTTAGATGATTGTTATCTAGTACTAATGTATTTGAATTTCAGTTTGTACCTAATACACTATATCATAAATTTTATTCCATAAGCCACCTTACCTATTTCTGCCGCCAAGTAGTAATGTGAGTATTTACTGCGTTTAGGTTTTGAAAAGTAGGGGTGCTGGTGAAATTACAAGCATATGGGACTTGTCAAGTTATCGTCGCTGTGTGACAGGCGTATTGGTAGTGCGCCTCAGATCTTTGTTATATAAAACCCTGAGTTACTTTACCTACTTACCTTACTACCAGGCGCACAACTTGTTCGTCCCGTTTTGGTATCATAAAAAAACTGATTACAGAAATGAAACGTAAAATAATATCAACCGGTATAAGTCTACGCACAACCGCAAACGCAATGACAGTGTTTACCGCATTTCCTGTGCCGTCGACGGAAAAGCGCTGTAGTTGCGCAGAAGCACGTGATCAGTACGCAGAGAAATATAGATCAGAATAGTATAAATATGAGGAAGTAGAACTTGTAATGGATTATGGGAAATGTTTTGGTGTGTGAAGTGAAAGTCGTTCACTATTAATCCATTTAAGAGCTATGTGTTCATCAACATGTCGTCGCCGACTACTTCCAGTGAGGTGGACTGTCTGTTTACAACTGATTATATTAAAATTAAATAATTCTTAATTAAATTTTTATTTCATTGATATTCAATTATTTTTTGTGAAATTACTCCACTAGTTTGTTATAATTATTAATAGTAGTTTTTTCTGACAGTCAGATAAAACAAACTGTATTCTACAGCCAACGAGTTCCATTTTCAAATGTAATTACTTTTTAAATATTGTTTATGTAAGTGGCCAGTACCGGAAACTTATATTGCTCCTTATGTAATTTACAATATATAAATCATGATAATTATCATGATAATTATTATCTTGATATTTATAAAATTAATTAGAACAAAAAATGTAAGCGCTAGCTCTTTCGTGCTATGTATTTTTAACAGAGATGTCTCAAAACCTATAAATATTTATTAATCTTACAAAAAGTCACAAACCAAATCGTTTTCTCAAAATTTTTCTGCGAGTTTATTGAGTTTTCTCACTGTTTGTCATATTTAATCAAAAATTAAAGAGACATAATTATCAATCAGTGTGGATAATTATTACACGATTATCCAAGAAAATAAATATCGTTATAATTTCGAACCTGATAATAACTAATGACATCGACTTACTATGACTTACAACGGGACAAAGCCAAATTTAAGTTAATACGTTTAATGACGTGTACTTAAGTTTTATGCTTTAATGGATTATGAAAATAGATATATCGAAATATTAGTATGAACCCTGGGCAATATACAGGTGTAAATTTGAGACGGGACAGCAAGGCCAGCTACTTTAATCGTTGTAGTTACAGGAAAACGGTTCTAGAAGACTGTCCATGAATTTTGAAGATATTTTGACTGGCATTCACAGATTTTTTAAAATGGTACAGTCAGCAAGATAAAAGACAATCTATACAAAACTTTTTTATGCCATTCGATCCCGTCTCTGGTAAGGATAAATAGTCTCTATGGGACAAACTGAGGTAAGAGTACTCGAAACGTCAGAGATCGCAAAAAACTTTTTACCATGCATTTTGTAGGGACATATTTAGTAATCGATTAACTTCAAAATTAACCTTAACTACCTAGAATAACTGATGACTACATACGTCCCTACAAAATGTATGGTAAAAAGTTTTTTGCGATTCCTGACATTTCGAGTACTCATACCACAGTTGGTCCCATAGAGACTATTGATCCTTACCAGAGACCGGATCGAATGACATAAAAAAAGTTTTGTAAAAATTACCTTTTATCTTGCTGACTCTACCATTTTTCAAAATCTGTGAATGCCAATCAATATATCTTCAAAATTTATAGATAGTCTTCTAGAACCGTTTTCCTGTAACTACAACGATTAAGGTAGTCGGCCTTGCTGCCCTGTCTCAAATTTACACCATGTATAAGAATGACGTCAGCAAAATTTAAAATGGCTGGCACGACACGCCATGATGCTATTCGTAAATTTTTGTTTTTGATGTCTATTTTGTTTCGCAAAATGTGGCGGAACTTACCTACAATTGAAACATGTTGTACTTACTGATGATGCCAAAGAAATTTAAAAAAAGTAACATTAAAATGAATGTGCAAATAATAATAATAATAACCTACACACTCAACATAGCCACGCACTAGGGAAACACATAGACAAACACAAATTACACCCAAACTCACGAGAGAAATAAATGTAGGCCATACAAATATTTCTCCCAGCCCAGGAATCGAACCTGGGACCTCTGCGGCAGTCCGGGCATGGTATCGGTTCGGCCACGGAGGCAGTTAAATGGAAAATTATTGCTTATATTCTCAGATAGTAGTCTTAGGCTCAATTTATATTGCGGCAGAAGGGAGTGGAAGCGAATTTTTGTAACATAGTATAATGAACTTAATGGACAATTGTGTAACGTTCAAACTAGATACGAACCAAAATCGTCCTTTCTTCTTACATAATCTGTTGTACACAACACACCTGGGTAGGTATCACAGCCCTATCTATTTTTACCGCAAAGCTGCACTGCCGTTTTACGGATTGAAGGAGAGGGAGCGACCGGGAATGCATTTGTGAAATATATATCTATAGTCTCCTTAGGCCTCATGTAAATCAAAATGTATATAATATGTGAAGTGATTTAGACCCAAATAATATTATACCTATTACTTATCATGTAAACGCTCGGTGTATATTATAATGAAAATATCGCATTAAAATTAAAGCTAGGTATATAATTTATGTGACCACACGGTATCTGGAAAAATGGGTTACATACAAAACAGTTACATATAAAACTGAGGGAATGCGTGCTTGCGCCTGACGTTTGGCGCTTTACCACTGTAGCTTGCTGGTTCATAAGAGGATAGGCGACATAGATATTTTTTTTGTGTGATCAAGAGACGGGACGAACAAGCCGTGCTTCCGGTGGTAAGAGATACGCCTGTCCATAACAGTTCCAGTGCCTCGCAGACTCAGAGCTTTAAATCACAAGGATGAGAGGAGCTAGTTGCACGCGGGCTAAACAAATCCACCCCCGGACCTGCAAGACGCGGCCAGGGTGCTGGGGGGTCACGCGAATGACGTGATTCGCGATTCGCGATTCGCGATTCGCGCCGCGCGCGCATCCGGCACTGCGACTCGGACCGATTTATGCGCTCGAGTACCTAATTCATTTCAATACAATAAGTGTTAATGTAGTTCGCTAGTTCTATTCAGCTGGATACGCCTTGTACGTGATAGGGCTCTGGTTCCCACTAGGAGCACTACCATTGCGCCCGTCATCATGATTCATAAGTCTCATGTACCGGTAATTTCATCACCATCCTTCAAAACCGGAACGCAATAATGCTCATATTTCTCCGAGCGAACTCTTTCACAAGGAACTCAATTGCTGCTAAATATTAAATACAAATACATATAATATTAAACGAAAATATTAACAATATTTAAATGGACCGTTTCACTGCCTGTCAGTTTAAGAACATAACATAACTGTCAGTAAGAACATAACGTAAATATATATTTTTTATTAAAACAAGACAACTTAGCTTCCGCTTTTGCTGTGTTCGTTGCCGCGGCCTCCTTCACGACAAACGCAGATGTCCTCGTCAACAACCAAAGACGAGATAACTACTGTACACTCTTGAGGATTTCCTCTTATCTGTCTGCCATTTCCATCGTCAAGTCAGCTCTAGGTCACCAAATATTTTATTGTCATTGGAGTTATCCATATGCCAAGTTTTATTAAAATCGGTTAACGGTTGCAATAAACCAGATTCATCCCCTACTTTGACACCAAAAGAGGTTCAACAAAAAAAAGAATCATCGAAATCGGTTCACAAATGTTTGAATAATTGCGTAACATGCACACAAAAAATACAGTCGAATCGAATCAACTCTTCCTTTTTAACGGACTATCTATAGGTATATATTCTCAATTCAACTGCATATTTTTTTATATATTTGTTACGCAATAACTCCGCCATTTGTAAACTCATTTTGATGATTCTTTTTCGTTGTAAAGACGGTACCTCAGTAGTAGTTCTATTTAAATTTCAAGAAAATATTTCACCTCTATGATTGGTAAACTAGGAGATAAATGACTTATGAGGTCGGTTTTTTAGTACTCTGTACTGATATTATTTGAAGTCGGTTATTAAAAGAGACAATTATTCTAACAGTCCTCATATTTGCCCATCAAAGTCAAACTCAAAGATTTTTATTCCCATAAGTGCTCCAATTACGTTTAATTGTAAAACAAGGCTAAGAAGCCTTTATTTATTGTATAATGTTGAGTGTGTGCGTTATTATTATTATTATTTATTATTTGCAACGATGCTATGAAATGACTAAAATTTCTATATAGAGTAAGTACTTTCACTAACGACAAGCTGTTAAGAAAAAGTAATTATTATCAAAACCCACGGACGCAAGAGCAACTTTCGCTAAATTTTACTTATGTTATGTGTTACCAACTCTTGCCTTTTATTATTAGTTGCAATGCATGTTCACAATTTCTTTCGTAAGAGATGTTTAAAAAATAACGACTAAGTAGTTACATAAATTATCAAAGCTAAATGTTAATAATAGAAAAACTACCTGTAAATTCATACAATAATAATAATCATAATAATTATATTTATTAATCATAATTAAAATTCAAAATTATTCTTTTAGGCCATGGGAGAGACGACAATCTAAAATAGGTATCCAAAATAATAGTGACATGCCAGACAACCACACCAATTGCCTGGTCTCAAACTGGGGAAGTATTTGGTACACTTCCCAGAACACCCAGGCCAGTAAAGTTCATTTCAATTGGTGCTACCGCGAATCGAACCTGGACTCCCTCCCCAGTGCAAACCGTTAGGCTACCGAGGTCAATATATGAAAGAAATTATTTATTGGTAACAATGTTATAAGTTACAAATCAGGCTATATCATTCAATTTGTAAAACGAACAATCATCATTTATTACGCTACATCACATTTTAAGCCAGTGTTTATGTCATTGAAAATTGGTTATAAAATAAATAATATATTGCAATTCATTTACAATAGTCACATTTACATTATTACATTACGCCATAACAAATAATAATAATAAAACAAAATACAATGACAATCAAAGATAAATCATAATACGTTAATCATTGTTACATTTGATTTTTGAAAATGAGAAATTCTTTAATGTCATAGAATTATTTATCTAGAAGCCATTCCTTTAATTTGATCTTAAAGCTACACGAGGAAGCTTTATCTTTGATATATTTCGGGATCATATTGTATACTGGTACTAAAATTAAAATATAATTTCTGCCTGATTTCTCGCATTATTAATGTTAGTAGACTCAACAGAATCCTTTATTATCAAACTACGTAAGTGCAAGGCAAAGAAAGTATAACAATAATGTTGACACGAATTGACAAACATAAGTGACATTGAGAGTAACTGAAAAGAGAAGGAATAATTTTAAAAACTTCACGTCCCAAATGTTCCCTAATCGAACACGTCCGGGAAGCCTCAAAATGGCAATTTCCGCCCAGAAGTCGGGAAAAAAAGAAAAACTAGCCTTTTGCTTTTGCGTAACCTTCCATAATAGTAGAGTTACCTTCCTGGTGCACTACACGCTTTCCAGATGATTGGAGGGTAGATAATTGAAGGGGAGGACTAAACTGCATGTAAAGCTATTAACTGGCGTGGGTTTAGGAAAGGCGCAAATTAAGAATTTTTATGGTTAACTTTATGTCAAAAAGTATACAAATTGTTTCAGTGTTAAATAAGTTACAACTTCTTTACACGTATAATGGTAACTAGATTTCAAGTGTAGTTTGCTTATCTATGAAATAAAGATCAATTGACTTAGACTTTGAATCTACATTTAGTATCAATAGAGCTCCTTGTGAAAGAGTTCGTCCAGGGAAGTACTGCCACCTCACCTATTTCTACCGCCAAGCAGTAACATAAGCATTATTGTGTTACGGTTTCGAAGGATAAGGGTGCTGGTGAAATTATAGGCACATGGGACTTGTCAACTTGCATCTCAGGGTGACGGGAGCAGTGGCAGTGCTCCTCAGATCTTTGTGACTTAAAGCACTGAGTGGCGCTGCAACTGTTATGGACAGGCGTATGGCTTACCACCAGGCGAACAAATTATTCATCTCCATCACTTGGTATTATAAAAAAACCTAAATTCATAACAACATGAAGCACAAATTTCAATTTAGATATTTTACAGTTTGGATACGCCTCGTTTGTATATATGTTTGTAAACATTATTATATAGCCTTATTGTTAGTGTACAAGACACTGGTTAAAATGCTTGATATTACGCAATAAAAAAAGATTACATTACAAAGACAAAGAAATTTTATTTTGGTACTTTGCCTAATATCGGTCGAAATAAGACTCAGAAGCTTATGTTGTAATTGAAAGAGTCTTTTAGTAAATGTCATGGCTAGACTTATCTACAGATACCAAGGAAATAAAAATATCCGGTGTACATTTTGGAATTTCTGCAAAATTACAACTTTTCACAACAGAAGTTTAAGGATTCTGCGAACGAAATTAGTTTTATAACTTTTTTATACTTCAATAAAAGAGTTATAATAATTCACATTATATTACATTGTTTCATGTAATTCGTATTATTTTTATGACTTTCGTGTAATAGAGAGTGTATTTACGCTTTTGACGTATGTTCACATGTAGCTTTATTATACCAAAGGAACGACTTACCAGATTTTATTATTAGTATGTTCGTGATCGGATTCCAAAACTAGACAGTAGGGCTAGCGCGACAGGACACGACTTGCGCGAGAGCGACACGAAGCGCAAGATCTCTAGATCCAGCGCTATTATGTCGCTTTATGTCGAGATCTCTACGATCGAGATCTAATGCTTTATGTCGCTCTCCTGCAAGTCGCGCCTTGTCGTGCTCGCTCTACAATAAACAGTTTAGTAGCAGTAGAGCTCATTGTGAAAGAGTTCGTCCAGGCTAGTACTGCCACCTATTTCTGCTGCCAAGCAGTAATGTCACCATTACTGCGTTCCGGTTTTGAAGGGTAAGGGTGCTGGTGAAATTACAGGCACATGGAACTTGTCAACTTAAGTGTCCGGGTGACGGACGTAGTGGCAGTACCTCTCATTCATTGCTATGCAGTTGATAGCACAGTTCACGGGGGATATCACGGCTGCCTCTCGACTGGACACGCTGAAACCGAAAGGGAGCGTTCAGGTCTTGTCATTGGGCTCAATGGGGTTTTGAACCTCATACATGATTGGAGATCCAAAAATATCGTTGAGTTCTATGCCAAGAAAACACAAGTCAGCACGTTTACGGCAAAATTGACACCGTTCCTTCCCGCACTTTCTCTGATGGGCACAATCCGATGCTTCAAAGCAGTATCATCTTGCTTGGTATGAAGATCTGCTGCGATCTGAACCCAAGAAGTTCCATCGAAACGGTGATCAAAACAACTTCACGAAAACTCGGTGTCCTGAACAAGTTGCGTCGTTTCTTCAGGCCTGACCAATTATGCCTGTCGTACAAAACACAAGTTAGGTCTTGCGTTGAGTATTGTTCGCACCTCTGGGATGACTCCGCCAAGTACCTTGTCGATGCCTTGGACAGTTTGCAGAATCGCGCCTCACGAGTCATTGGCGCTCTCTACGCAGTTGTAGAGATTCGTGGTGAGAGATGTGGTGAGACTTATCTCTCACCACGAATCTCTACAACTGCGTAGAGACGTTGCATCACTTAGCGCCTTTTATCGGATGTACCATGGCGAGTGCTTTGAAGAACTGTTCAACTTTATCCCGCCCTCCCCTTTCCTTCTCTGAAACATGCGAGCTGGCCTTCGTAGTCACCGTTTTACAACTAGCCGTATTTCATCGAGAACTAAAAGGTTTGGTGGCACCTTTCTCTGTTGTACAGTTGAGAAATGGAACTCCCTTCTAAGGCACGTATTTCCTCCGTCTCACGATATGGGGTCCTTCAAACGAGGCGTGAATAGGCATCTTGTAGGCATGCAAGGTGGAGGTGAACAGGGTGGTGATTATATTAACACTGTACTGGCTTCCTTCACGTTTGGATTCCATTTTCCATTTTACATCAAGTTGAATGGAGTCATCTGCCTGTCATGTAAAAAAAAAATCTTTGCGATTTAAAGCTCTGAGTGGCACTGCAACTGTTATGGACGGGCTTGTTCGCACAGGCGCACGACTTGTTCGTCCCGTCACTTGATATTATAAGAAAAGAGAATAGTAGTATCTATTAGTCGCGATCGAGACCCAGCGTCCTATGTCGCTCTCGCTCTCAAGTCGCGCCCAGTCGTGCTAGACCTACAGTAAACATTGATAAATGACAACTGACGCGGTGTGGGGGCTTGATTTTTATGATTTTACAGAAAGAATTTATGTACAAAGCTAAAATTTGTGTTTTTTTGTAGTCACTCGAATCCACAAGGAGTGAACTTGAAATCCAACTGTTTTTTTTAAGGAATGGTTTTCAAATAATTAAACGATATTACTAGTCTAATAGTTAAATGTGTACGTTAACAGATTCTTAAACTTTGTACCAACTTCGGGAGTCACTATGACTTAAAGAAATAAGTTTTTCAAAACAGTTTTATTGCATGATTTACTGTCTTATTGTAATGTCTGTACGCACAAAAACGTAAACTATTTGATTACGATAACCAACTACAGCTAAATGTTAATTTCATTGATTGCCATGTCATTGACACTACTTCAATAGCGAAGTCTAAACCATTTCGGAAAAGCACAAAGTTGGCTACAGATTTTTTCAATTACTGCATAACCACAACAGCTTATATGTTCAACATCGCGACTTCTCTCGTGTACAGTTAAAGTATATTGTTCCGAACTTGTAACTGCAGTTAGTGTCAAAAGTTTTCATGGGTAAATCACAAATAGAAAAAAAAGGTTTTGTAACAAACCTACTTTAAGTATTAGACGGCCTTAAGCCAGAATGTTCACTTTTAGTTCACTAGGAATCCACAAGATAGCATTGACATTTGGCGTTATTTCTGAATCGCGGTCTTAAGATTTTTCCTCGAATGGTGACTACTTGAACACAATTTGTTAATGTGAAGAGAAATCTGAGACTACCACAGACATATATCAATACAAGGCAAGTACAACAATTTGTATCCGCACCACCACCGCGTGCGCTCGCATTACTCCTGCTCCACCGCATGCCACCGCGGCAAGGATGTTTGCACGCCCACGGCCCACAGCGTCCACCCGTGCAGCCACGCGCACCGCTGCCGTCAACACAGTAGAACTGCCCCAACCGCGCTCACAAGCGTCTCTGGCGCGAACGAGGGCGACGGAGGCACGCTCGCCACCGCCATCATTCGCAGCAGTTGCTGCCCGCAGCTCCACGCCACCATCGGCCAGCACGGCACCATCGATGCCAGGTCTCGGCTCGCCGATGGACACTGCCCCGACGCCCGAGACAACAACAACATCTTCGAACGAGTCTGCGGCACCGACAGCCCCGCCGGCCGTCAAGAGGCCTCGCTATCCGCCCCTGATCGTGGAGCACCTACCAAACTGGGCGCACCACTTCAGGGAGCTGAAGAGCAAGCTGCCCCGCACGCCCAACGTTTACACTTTTAAGTAATTATAACTTTTTATATAGAGAGCAATGGGAAAAGAGGGGGAGGTCTTTGCCCAGCAGTGGAACCGGAGGGGTTTATAAAAAAAACTAAAAAGTTAACCCCATCAGTGCAATTACATCTATTTGCCAAGTTCATATCGGTTATAGTAATCAGTAAACCGGATTCATCCCCTAATTGGTCTTGAAGAGTAAGGGTGCTGGTGCAATTACTGGCACATGGGACTTGTCAGCTTATGTCTCAGGGTGACAGGCGCAGTGATAATGCCCTTTGCGATGTAACGCTCTATGCGATGTAACGCTCTATGAGTGGCATTGGAACTGCTATGGACAGGCGTACCACTTACCACCAGGAGCACGACTTGTTTGTCCTGTCGCTTGATGTCATAAAAAACATTATAATATTTGTCACTCTCAGAGGTGGAATATTTTCTTCAAATTTAAATGGTGGTTCGATTTAAAACCCACTACCAAAGTACTCCCTTTCCAAAAAAAGAATCGTCGATATTGATTCACAAAAATGTCTAAGTGTCATGGGGTCGGTATCATGCACACAACAAAGAATACATTCGAAATGAGAACCTCCTCCTGTTTTTGAAGTCGGTTGAAATAGGTTTGAATATTAAACTAGTTGTTAAGATGGCAATCATCAACTCATTAGAGCCAAGCTTAAAAATAAATCAACAAACAGACAGACATTTCAGATCCCAATATCAATAGATATCAAAACCGAAATGGCGATTAGTTTTCTACGATCGCGTGCGCAGGAGTGGACAGCGGTGAAAAAGCAACTCTCACTGATGCGTGCATTGTGCAATTTGCTAATGTATCTGGCCAATGAACTTGAATCATCTTGTCTATTCTTAATTGGATTATCTTACTAGTTTTTGCTCAACAACGAATACCAGACAACGCCACTGCGGGGCACGGGTCTACTCTTTGCCCAATACGTGTTGAGGAATCCACGTGTTTAGTGGGTTGAGAACCTTCTTCGATATGCAGGTTTCGTCAGTATGTTTTTCTTCACTGTTAGCTCTCCTGCTAGACATTCACAAATGTATGACTTACAAATTAAAATCACAGTGTGCATGCCGTGACATGGATTCAAACCGCCGTCGATCTCTCAATTTATTTTTCATGATGCAAAGTGACGGGACGAACAAGTCGTGCGACTGATGGTAAGCGACACGCCTGTCTATAAAGCGCAGACCACACCACAACAAACCACGCCAGCTAAGCTAGCTTAGCTTAGCTCACATAGTTGCTTGCAAAACTAAACTAAGAAAATACGTAGTAAGTAGTGACTATGGATACGTGAAGGGGTGAAAGGGAGGCATAAGGGCGACATATTTTACATAGCTAGCAGGATCGTTGGGCTAGTTTAGTTAGCTTAGCTTCTTTCGCAGTGTTCAAACACAAAGATCTGAGGGGCACTGCCAATGCGCTCATGACCCTGAGACTTAAGTTGATAAATCTCATATGTTTATAATTTCAGCAGCACCCTTACCCTTCAAAACCGGAACGCAGTACTGCAATGCAATTGAAAAGCATAAAAGCATAGAGACTCGCTGGGCTACCACCGCTGCTTACAATTATGAATAACTAACCGGTGTCCGCGACGTTGGCTGCGTAGAATAAGTACTTTGAGTAGCTTACTGTATACTACTATAGTATATTAATTTTCAGATCCCTTACTTGAGAAAGGTTGGTGCTCCATACAAAACTTCATCCCCTATTTCACCCACTTTAAGATTTAGTTGTTGTGACAAGAACTATATCTTTTGCCTGTATCCTTTTCCTAGGTCCCATCTATCTCTATACCAAAATTCATCAAATTTGGTTCAGTGGTTTAGGCGTGAAATCGTGACTGAAAGAGTTACTTTCGCTAATTAATTTAGATAATTGTTTAAAGCTCGAAACGGTAATATTGAAGTTATTTTATTTATTTATCCCTTTACAACTAGTATTTTATTTAAAATTTTGTAAAATAACTTCGGATGTAGAGCTGTCTCTTCTGTTATTTTTTTTGTAATCAATTTACAATTAAGTATTAACTTGCCATATCCCACTTGCTCTGTATGCCATCACTATATGCCATAAGACCGTCACCATCGTTGACCACCGGCCACGGCGAGCAAATAGTGGGGGTTGATAAAACTCGTACGGTGACCTATTTCATCTCTCAAACCGACTTCACCGCTGTCCAGTGCTATACAACATTTTCAAATTTAAAAAGAATAACGCGCGCGAATCAAATTTAAATTTTTTTAATCAGAACTTTAAAACGAAGAACTGGCGCCAAAAATTGCTTTCCATTTTTATGTTTTAATTAAATTCGAATTAAGAATATTTTGTTTATCGGAGATTGTGGTAAATAATGTGAAGTGTCGTGTGAACTGAGTGGCCAGTGTTTACGAACTTTGATGATCGAGCGTTGGTGGTTTGGTTTCAAGATGATGAAGGTGAGCTCGTTAAAATTAAATTAATTATTCATTTAAAAACAAAGATAATTTGAAACATTGTACTATTTACGATTTTGTTTCCAAATGTTATATTTTGTTTTTTTTTAGCATTAGATAGAAGAAAATATTGTGCATTTTATTAGGTGTAATTTCATTCATTCACTTTGTAACCAAAGCAATTTAATAAATATCGTCAAACAAAACTCTTAAACGTATTTACCATCTTTTTGTAATTATTGCGTTTTTTACTGGTAGTATTCACCAAAGCTTAAATAAAAATCTTCTATATTTACATACTTCAATCTATTCCCAAGATTTGTACTATAAAAAACTAAAGAAACAGGTTCCAAACTTTTTATTTATTTTTTATTAAGTAATATCATACTCGTTTTATAATTTGTCATCAATTGTCACGATGTTTTTCTTTACTGTAATTTGTTGTCTGAAGAAAAAATTATTGAGATCGCAGGTGCTTTGTTTACAGCATCTCAAATTCTAAATAAAACGATGTATAGGCTTATTTATTCGATTTATGTATATTGCACTTAATAAATGTTTTATTATTAAATAGTACCAACTATTATTATCTTATTTAAAAGACCAAAAACATTTTTATTTAAATTTTTAGTAATCTCAACTTTATAGTACTTATTTTGAAGTTAATAAAATAAGTCCTCGGTTAAAGTAAATAATTAGCCGACAGGTATTTGCCAATAAATGATAAGAGTCATTAAACACACCTCGTTAAGATGTTATCTGCTAGTCATTAGAAACGAGTAAGTGCAAATCGTATTGTAAGTAGGAGAAATTTAATCTGCATACCTGGACCCGACCGGGACCTGATGGGCTAAGCCGTCTAGTATTTCAAGAATTGAAAAACGTACTGTGACGGTTGATTTTTTGAAATTACAAGTTGTTTGCATAAAGGACAATAAGTTTAAATATTTTCCGATATTAACGTATTATAAAACAGTAGTAGATACTAAAAAGTAAAAGTTCGCTACTTCGCACACACACACACACACACACGATATGTTGTTCATTTTCTGTTTGTATATTAGGGATATTTTGAAGATAGAAGCTTGTTTATTAAGTATCTACATATTTAACATTTAACAATCATATGAGAAATGAAATGTGCACAACCGTATACTGCCGTTTCAACGGGCAAGGCCGTTCAGTGCCCCGACGCAAATAACACGGCCGCAGGGAAATTGTCAATGATAGCCTAACGTGGCGCTGATAACTATTTGTATAGGCTAAGAACCTGTCTCAGACAGTAATTGACCTATTTGGTAGGTCAATGAAGACAATGTAAGCTTTGTAGTAGATTATACACTCTGTCACAAGAATGTAATTTTATATGAGGGTGTTAAAATGGGCAGAAAATCGTAGGTGTTCGATTGCGTTGGTGTCTTTTGTACCATCTAAATGTGACGCAGCAATCTATTCTATTCAACTTGATGTGGATTGACTTTAACATGAAATATTACGTGTTTTTTTTAAAGTAAATTTTTTATAATGTATTTTGTTTATATTTATAAAAGCTACTAAAGAGTCGTAGTAAAAAAAATAACAAACTTGTATAGTAACGTAATTATGAAATTATCATGAATAATCACAACGCTAACTCAATCTTTATTTGATTATTTATTAGTATGTCAGTAGCATGGAATAAAAAGTAGTCAATGGCATCATATATGTACAAGCATATTTATGCACGCCAAGGCATTTATAATAGTGTCTATACTGAACAGATTTCAAATACTGTCTTGTCTTTTTATGCCAACTAGTGACAGTTTAGTAGCGGTAGAGCTGCTTGTGAAATAGTTCGTCCAGGTTAGTACTGACACCATATCGATTTCTGCCGCCAAGCAGTAATGTCAGCATTACTGTGTTCCGGTTTTGAAGGGTAAGAGTGCTGGTGAAATTACAGGCACATGGGATTTGTCAACTTATGTCTTCGGGAAGACGGGCGCAGTGGAGCCCTTTAGATCTTTGCAATTTAAAACTCTGAGTGGCACTGCAACTGTTATGGACAGGCGTGTAGCTTACCATCGCGTACGACTTGTTCGTCCCGTTACTTTGATATTATAAAAAAAAGGCTTTAATCAACCGAACATATTTCTTGTCATGCCAGTAGGAACAGCACTCGCAATCTCTGACTTCTCTCTGATGTGTGAAGAACATCAAGATTTGTTTTAAAATACAAAACAGTAGTATCAAAAGACAAACTAAAACTACACAGGTGATATAAAAGTGAACGGTAATAAAATAAGTGTAGTTTCACTGTGTCCGTCACAAATGTTAGGTATAAAAACATAATCTGATGAATGTTATTACTAACATTTTAAAATATTATAATCAGTAGATTAAACCAGGGATTCAAAACTCGACATACTGAAAACAACTTTTTAAAACTAATTATAAAATAAAAAACGGAACCATTCGTTCAATTTAGATGCAGCTGTAAAAATACTGACTACGCCGTCTTTATATGAAGCATTTAACATAATTTTACACCATAGTTTCTCAAAGAGTCCTACGGGGCGGTAGGGGCCTCGGAATTGGGGGCGTTGGTGCTATATGTAAACTACATTTTTTTCTTGTCATTTTTTTTGTGTTAAGTTAATATAAAAAACACGTGTTTTCAATTATTTTTTTGTGATGGTGGGCATTGATATTTTTTTATTTTGCCTAAGTGGGCGGTGAGCCAAAAAATCTGGGAACCTATATTATACACTATAACTAAATAAAGATATTATAAGTTTTCGCCATTGTGCTCCTGAAAAAGGCACTGAATTATACTATAATAACCAATTCCATTGCTGCACACAAACTTTATTGTGTATTTTTTATTCCTTTGTTTTGTCTTCACTATTAATTGTACTTCGTTAATTAGACAACTACCACAAGACTCGGATATACTATTGACAATCACAAGTAAGGATCACGACCTGGTTCGGAAAATGTCGAGCAAACATTCGATTTAAATACGAGAATTATTTAGTAGTTTGGTTAATTATAACTACTGTTTGTTATTGTCTCACTTTCTATGTTGTTTTAAATTATGCACTTGAGGCAAGACAATAAGACCATCTATTTAAAATTACTATTATATAGATATAGCACATTATTGCTGGCCGGGAAGTAGGGAACTGCTGGATGAGTATGAGTACGAGGCCGTGTATTAATACGAGTCAAGCAATCCCCATTCCCGCCGAGGCATGTATAGAATTTTTCTCAAACAATGTGAGGAAATAATAAAGGACTGAAGAGAGGAAGATGTAATAGAAAAAGTAAAAAAAGATTAATTAATATTAAAAGTACGTAGTTACGTAAGTAAGTAGTGATGTCTTAAGACAATAGCTGAAAGAAAATGTTATTATAATTATTAATACAAATATCGAACACTCAGAAAAAATTCCTTCGATCCGGCCGGATTCGAACCGACGTCTCTATCTACTGATTATAATATTTTAAAATGTTAGTAATAACATTCATTAGATTATGTTTTTATACCTAACAGTTGTTACGGACACAGTAAAACTATATTTATTTTATTACCGTCCACTTTTATATCACCTGTGCAGTTTTAGTTTGTCTTTTGATACTATTGTTTTGTATTAACTGGTGGAGAAATTTCACAAAAAATAATGGAATATCAATTCAATAAAAATTTTGAAAGTGTTATTGTTTTTCCAGGCACGTTAATAATAGTAATCTCCTAAACTTCTGATGATATGCTTCAATGTGTACACATTCAAGCATATTAATCTATTTTCGTTATCGCTCTTCTCACTAGCACTCATTTTCGGGACCAAAAGACGAAAAAACAAAAGAATATCACAACATTTTAGTTGAAATGTACCGCCATTTTCTTTTTTTTAAAGTATGTACAGGTAGATATTTTTAATTCTTGCAAATATGACTGGATAATTGGCTGTATAAGTTTTTCTCTTGCCTGTTTACATAGTACATTAGTAGCAATGACCTAATAATAGTTATTTAAAAGTTTAGAGAAGATGACAGTAATTAATTTTCATCCATTTCCTGGTCCATAAATAACAAACTTTCCGTGTTCGTTGTTTGAAAGTAATGCAAACATTACCGAGCATGTTTGACAAAATATTATTACCTGCTTTATATAAATAAAGTTTCTTTTGCGTTTTCAAATGGCAATGGCTAATGTAGTGTCAATGATGTTGAAGAAAATTGCTCTTTAAAGTTCGCAACATGGCAAAGGTTTCTGTTTTTTATATTATACATAATTTCGTACCTTGCAAGCTGGAGATATCAATATTATTTAAGAAAAGGCTATATGTGTCGATAAAGCTAGCATTAACTTGGTATCGTAATGTTAATACTTATTAAGTTTTCCTCTTCCGGGTAAATCATATTGCAAAATACAGGATATGATTTCTAATGCGTAGATTTTGCATTTGATGTAGGTAATAAGTTAGTGCTTCCGAGGAAAGTAGCAGATTTTAAGAAAAGGATAGCATTGAACAAGTTGCCGTCAATTGGAGTAGTTTTTTTTGTTTTTTTCCTTTTACGTCATAAGGATTTTTGATCATGAAGAGTACTGGAGAACTGACGACTGATTGTCCACCCAAAGACGTATTGCAGAAAGGCTACAGTGGAATACCGGACACATGGAGCGGCCTTGTAAAGCGTCGTCTCTGTCACTCATACGTGTGTGACATTGTGTCCCTAATTTTACAATCGTGTAACGGAAACAAAGCTCAGGTCTACAAATTCAAATGTAGCCGATTACTGGTCTGTAGTTTCTTTCTAAAGCTGGATCTGCAATATTTACAGCCTGGTATTGTACTTGCAGCAATAGAGAGCAAATACAACCGGTCAATCCAGATTTCACATCACAAGTAACGACTACGTCATTGACTGGAAAACCTCGACTTCACAGGTAGAGAAAAACATAATGAAGGTTCCATTGTAGGGATTTATAGTTTAGTGAAATGCGACCTTTGTATGAGTGTTACTTATACTTTTTATAATTTTTTATATCTACAAAAAATTATTACAAAAGAGGTTGCCTAGACCTTCAAATTTGAAAAACATAGTGACAAATTAGGGGAAGAATGATGATCCTCTTTCCGTTAACCGATTTCAACAAATCTTGGCAAATAGATGTAATTCTCAATTTATAATTTAAAAATTATCACTTTTTTTATTATAAATTAAGAATTAATTTCTAATAAAAATTGTTCAATTCCCTTAATCAATCGTTGGTACTCTGATTGTTAATCGCGAAGATACACATTTATTTGGTAACAGTGAGAAGAAAATATAATTTTACAGTGAAGTGTATGTATATTAATCAAATAATAAGTAATTTGTATTTTTAATTTTTTGTTTTAATTTATGTTTATTCACATTTTGGGACACTGTTCATGCGTAAACTGATCGTAAATCAAGATATAATATTGGTGGAATTGTTACTCTAGTGAATCTATATTCACTACCTATGTAGTGAGTAGAGCTTTCAATACCACGTACTATTTTTCTTGTAAATTTTCCGTGCGATAATCTACAGCTTTTCGAGTTTTTCGAGATGCAGTTTTATATACCATTATTGTAATTATTTTACATTATAATTTTCGCTCCTCATATCGCTTCTGCAACTACAAGTTTACAGCATTGGTAAATAAGATTAATACACACACACACACACACACGCACACACACATACAAAAACACACACACACACACACACACACACACACACACATACACACACACACACACACAGTCACACACACACAGAGAGAGAGAGAGACACACACACACACAGAGAGACATACACAAACACACACACACATACACACACCATATACGCACACAAACCCCCGCTCTCACACATACACACAAACACGCACGCCACTATAGACACACACTAGCTGACACGCATAAAACCAATAGTTGATTTGTTTTTAATTAAGACTAGTCTAAGAGTGACAGGGTCTGCTGAGCTATAGTCTCACAGGAACAGAACAGGTCTAGTTGCTTCTCTACAAGGAATATAATAATGTTTGTCTTTATTTTATTGATAAGTAGTAATAGTAATTGTATTCTGTTTCTGTATATCTCGAAGGACTCCGAAACTCTGATTTGAAGGTTATAGGTCAAGGTTTATAGTTTGACTTCCAAGTCATTTTTAAGGCAGCACAGTTGATATACTACAAACCATTTTTATGCTATGGTCGTGGTTAATTTGTAAAGAAACATGGACGTAGCGATTTTCTCTAGCGGTGTCCGCGCAATTAGACTGAAGAGCACCGTTAGCGTTCTGCTTTAGTTGCACCACATCTGACTAAGTGAAAATGCGCTTGATATGAGACGGACTACATCATTTTAGACAAGTCTGCTAAATATCTCAAATGATACTACACTTACTCTCGTAGATACTATTACAGAATTACGTAGAACGGACATTCCAACAACAAATACAACAGAATAAAATCTTTTGACAATTTGTGTACTCAAGAATTAATAATTAATGCTAATTAGGATTCAAGTGATTATTCCCGTTCATATGGAGAAGAATCCAAAGATTCATTATAATAAACAGCAAGAATTTATTATAATTATTTGTAAATAATATAAATTATAATTTATTTTATTTCATTATAATTTACCAGACAGGTACCAAAATTTACAACTTGAATAATCTTCGTTATATAATCTGTTGGCTCGATAAATATCGGAGCTAGTGATTACGTCGCTTCATTAAAATTAAAAAATAAAGTATTGCATTTTTTGTCTATGGTTGTATGTCAACAATTACGGAACTTCGGAGGCATGCATGTCAAAAGTAAATTACAAAACAAAAAAGTTAAATAAATGTTTGGACGGAGTATAGTCACCTGCACAGCCACATATTTCTTCCGTGGTCACCTGCCATTGCATTTTTTTTTTTGGTATTCTGCTCTTCAATGGCGAGTCGACAGCACATAAGGTGTAGTCCAATCATATTATACGTATTTAATTTGAAGTTGACAATTTTAAAATACATAGTTATTTCCATGGTAGTTATAATAAGGCAACAGCGATCGTTAGTGATTGATTAAAATAATGCCATCAGTTCGCGCCTTATCGTGCTAGCCCTACCTACAGCTCTTTCAAATAATCTTTGAAGAGAGTTTTTAAAGTCTCTCCCACTGTAGTAACAATACTTGTCAAGAGAAACTAATTTGGTTTGGAATATACTGGGATTTGACGTCCGTGGTCGAGTGACTTGCACACCGGTTTTTATGGTTTCGTCATCTCTGAGGTCCCGAGTTCGATCCCCGGCCGGGTCAGTGTAGAAACGTAACTTTTCTATATTCTCACGGGCCTGGGTGTTTGCGATACCATCGTTGTTTCTGATTTCCAATACACAAGTGCTTTAGCGACTTACTTTTCAAATTCAAATTCAAATTCAAAATAATCTTTATTTCATAGGTAAGCATTATTACACTTGAAATCGTCACAATATTAAACTCTACCGCTCATTCGTAAGGCAGATTCCCCTGAGAAGAATGAGCAAGAAACTCTAGTGGTTGCTCTTTGTAAATAACATTTACAATATTTTTTTATTATTATTTGAAACATCAGAGATCGAGACTACCTCCATGAGCTAAACGGGTTACTACCACGGATTTTTGTCATCCAAGTACGCAGAAGTTGTTTAATAACCTTTAGTATAAAGTTTTTGTTTCACTATAGTTTTAAACCTCGTGTAAGGCAAATTTTGTATATCAACCGGAATCTTGTTATAGAAGCGTATACATTGCCCCTTAAATGATTTTTTGACTTTGTGAAGACGACTATCAAGAAAAGCTAGTTTATTTCTATTCATCGTATTAATGTTATGTCTGTCACTATTTTTCATAAATAAATTACTATTCCTTTTAACATAAATTACATTCGCATAAATGTACTGTGAGGCTAGTGTAAGAATGTTAATTTCCTTAAACTTATCTCTCAAAGATACTTTGGGGCCCAGATTGTAAATTGCCCTAACTGCACGTTTCTGCAGGACAAAGATTCTATTGATATCGGCGGCATTACCCCAAAGCAAAATGCCGTATGTCATTAGACTGTGAAAGTAGCTGAAGTAAACCAATCTAGCGGTTTCGACGTCTGAAAGTTTCCTTATTTTTTTAATCGCGTACACTGCAGAGCCGAGCCGTTTTGATAACTTACTTATATGGGGACCCCATTGCAATTTAGCATCTAACGTTATACCTAGAAATACAACTGTATCCACAAGATTCAATTTTTCGTTTCTACTTCTACTTTGGGATCAGAACAATGTATGAGATGTCGTCTAATATAATTATATATATTGATTTTCTTATATTGATAACAAATTGAGAAATAAACGTCTTATTTTTCGTAAAATCAAAATGATAACCCAAAAAATTAAGAATTTGACATTATTCGGGCAGCACTTATTAAACTCACATGACCCTATCTATCACTTTAATAATCAAAAATTTCCAGCTTTTTTATGAGCAAGAATTCTCATGTAATTTAGCAATCTTATATTAAGTAGTGTAATTACTGCTGGATATTAATGATCCGTACTTGGATTACGTGAGGTGCGGTCATGAACACGCCTACACTAGTCTCGCCGTTTGGTTTCGCTCGCAACCACCCGTGACAGTCGCATCGTGCTCGACGAGGTTTTTATTCAGCTAATGGATAAAAGTGAAATTGTTTGTTCGCAAGTCCAAGAAATTGTTGTTAAAGGAAGTATTAAGAATTACCTACGTGCGCGAATGGAAAGATTATAACCGCATAATGGCCGGAAAAATGAACTATTGTTTCGCTTTTACTTTCATTTAGTAGCCGTATAGGTATATTTAATTAAGTAATGTTCGTGCTTGAGTTCAGATTTGAATTTCGTACCCTTGATGTAATAAAGCCATATGTGATCACACATCAAAACTGGATTTATCACATTAAAGTCATAAACATGATACGAACTAACATGAAACAAATTATGTATAGGTAGGTATATGTGAATTTTTATAACTTTAGACGTCATCAATCTATAGACACATCTCCGGACAAATTGTAACCCTGAACGACTTAGAAAAATAACACCATATGACACACTATTTCTTGCTTTTTTAAATAATTTCTTTTAAAGTTTAGATTGTAAATAAGTCAATGATTGTAAACTACTAATATGATTCTGATCAGTAAGGTCCAAATTTATTTGCTTGATTTCATTCTAAGGTCATGTTCAAGTACATTTACACCAAACCACATTTTACTTAGGTTTATTGCGTATAACTTCGCCATAAAAAGTTATTGACTAATTTCGTTTGCAGAATCTTTAAACCTTGAAAAGTTGTCATTTATTTTTAATTAAAATTGTATACTCAAAAGCGCTCGAATCTAAACGTTTTGCACAAAGTGGGTAAATTTTTAAAATTCCTACAAAGGCATAGGGCCTTCACTATGAGTCACATTCGAATACGCAAGCGATCGTGTAATTTTAAATTTTTGTTCTGCTAGTGACTGTTAGGGGCGTTGTACAATTAGCCACACACATAGGTATACACACATAGGCATATTTCTGTAGACATACTTATTAGTCCCTACTACTAATAGGACTTAGGCAGTTCTTGTACCACGCCACAGATTTTACGCAGTCGCTAGCGACTGTAAATCCATGATAAAAGAGTAGGCTACCATAATTACTAATAGGTACGTTTTGGTTTTCGAGTAAAGTTGATTTTATTTTCAAATTCAATCAATGAACATTAATTTCTAAGTATAAATTTAAAGAATTGTGGTTATTCAGTTTTTGATTATTACTGATTTCAGGTGTAGATACTTACATTGAGTGTGGTACATAGCCAGTATTGGCCCATGGAAAAATATCCATTTTCAAAAATATCATATTTTTCTGAATATTTTTCCAAACTTAATTTTCCGATTTTGTGAAAATAAGTCTACTAGGGTTTAGAAAAACACATTTTGCAATGTTTATACAATTTTAGTTTATAATTCTTGTTAAATGAAACTTTAAAAGATAAACGCAGAATATAACTTGACTCATCGAATTATATTTCTCAAACTTTTCAGGAATTTTTTCTAAAAAATTTTCGCCATTTCAAATTTTTCGGATAATTTCGTAACATTAGGTATATCGGGGACAGTATAAGTAACTCGAATTGAGGGGAGTCACATAGAGTGAAAGAGGATGGTCATGTTTGTCCTTAAACTGTCAACTAAAGTTTACTAATCAACCGGAGGCCACGGAGCGTGAAAGCGCTCTGAACTATCGGGAGAACAACAAAAACTCATACCATGGTGAGAAACCCGTAACTTGTTATAATCGTGTAATTTCCCAAGCACTTAGGTCTAAACATCGCAAGTACATTATCAATAAGAAAAACACAAACAAGTCCAATGGTTAGTAGACAGTCGAACATTCCGTAAAGGTAAGGAAAGGCTTGCGTGCGCAGACCGGTTGATATATTTCTGTTAGAAAACCGCTCGTTGCCAATGGTCAAGAGATGTTGTTTGCAAGAATTAGTATTATTTGCTACTTGTCGTGTTTTAATCTAAGTATCGTTCGTAGAGTGAATACTTATGTATGTGATTTGGAAATATTTTTTCAGGAGGAAGCAAAAACGAGATAGATGCAAAATTTTATTAACATGTTATGCTTAAAGTTAGCATTTTAATTAAATATTTTTTATATATAATTATTTTAAAAAAGGCACAGCTTTTTTAAGGTTTCAAGGCGACGTTATCTAAGCATAAGTCAGTAGCGTTAAAGCTCCTTGTGAAAGAGTTCGTCTTGAGAATACTGCCACCTTACCTATTTCTGCCGCCAAGCAGTAATGTGAGCGAGTCCAATGTGCCTGTAATTTCACCAGCACCCTTACCCTTCAAAACCGGAACGCAGTAATGGTCACATTACTGCTTGGCAACAGAAATAGGCAAGGTGGCAGTACTTCTCTGGACGAACTCTTTTACAAAGAGCTCTACTGCTAGATAAAAAGAAAGAGAATCTAAACTTTTGTTTCGTTTTCTTTCAGCTATTAATCTACCTCTCGCTATGGTCGGTATCGAACGCGACGGCGGCTTACTTCAGCCGGATGGCGGCGATTAACCACATGTCGGCGCTCAACGCCTACAACCGCCGCCCCACAGCCTTTAGACCGGGCGTCATGTTACACAGACCGTGGATGAGCCAGCGACTCGTTCAGGCTGCCTCGTACAGGGCGCCTTATGTCATTTATAGAAATAATCCACATCGGTAAGCAAAAACACACATAAAACCACTAGAAACACATCCGTCCGCCTTCAGTCCAGACGTTACGGCTCATAGGCCGTGAGTGCATCAACGTTTCGTCCAGGCCTCAAAGATCCAGGAAATTTTATTTTCTATAAATAATATATACATAAATATTATATATCTTATAAATAGTAATTATAAATTAAAATAGACTATCAACAATAAAAATAGAATGAAAGGTCTCGTCAGACCAAGCGTTGTGAGTGACGCACATCGAGCAACACTTATAAATAGATTCCGCGGTTTTAATCTGATCAGCATTCAAAACATTTCAGATATGCAGTAAAACACTACAGTTCTCGACCAACATTCTCGAACGCTTGGAAGACGACGCGAGTTCCAGCAGCCACGTCTGAGTATGAGTTCATCCGAGCCGCATCAGCGTCGCCACAGTTGCACTCGCAAGTCGATGGTGGTACAGGTTGACTAACTGCACTGCACATCTACTTACATTATTTTCTGTTCCCAAATCTTTCTTGAGCATGTCACGTTCCACAATTAAATTACTTTAACGATGGAAATTTAAGGAACAGTGTCAATCAATAAAAACCATCTGATGTTCAATATGGTTCCAAATGTTAGTCGAGGAGTAAATATTTGATTAATTTTATTTCATTACGAGAGAGTCCTAATAGTAAAAATTGTTCACGATGGGTTTCTATGATGAAAACAATTTTATGGTGTACAATTGTTGTACATTCCAAAGTTACAGTTTTGTCTAATTTTATTACTCGTACCTAGTATTTTATTTGCTCCATGTGAAGTGCATTTTCATGTGATATAAAACCCAACAGAAGTAAGCATAAGGTGAACATAATCTTATATTGACCTCATGCTTACTTCGGCTGGGCTGCTTAATTCATCTAAATTGATGGCTACTTTTGATGAAATAAGCTTTTATGTATTAATGAGATCACTGCTGACGCTATATTGCTCTTTATATGTACGTTTGTAGACATATCACGTAGAGTCTATTTATTCTGTAATATGCATTTAAGTAATTGATTTACTTAGTATGATATATACCTATCTATACCGTTTCGTGCACTTCAGCGCACAATCGTAAGCGACTCGTCCGCGGTGGATACTTCTGTCACCCGTCCAAAAATTATTGTTTTGTCAACTTCCTAAAAACCGCGCAATGGTGATCGAAGTTCCCACCCGTGGACTAAATCGCGTAGGTTCAAAGCCTGTTGACTGACAGGTGCAATCCACACCATCCCAGCGCCCAACCTCAGCCTCTCTGAGAAGCCCATCATTGTCATGGAAACCGATAACATTATCACTACGCCTACTTCTGAAGCGGTAAGTAAGCTACTCGCATATTTATCTTACTCTCTGATAATTTTTAACGGACTCAAACAAAGGAGGTTCTCAATTCGGTTGTATTTTTTTGTGTATCACAGCCCAAGCGGTGTGTATGTTACCTACTCCGACATTTGTGAACCAATTTCAATGATTCTTTTTTGTTGGAAATGGGGTACCTGTGTCACTACTCAGGTACCCCCTTTCTAATAAAAACCATCATCTAATTGAATGGGACCATTGTGTCGGTTATTTTTAAACATAAACTTATAATTACGTAGATAAACGTTTTAGGTCAGAAAAAGAAACAGAAAAAGAACGTTCATGGAGACAGTACTTTATAGAAAACTGCTTGCACACTCGCACCATCTATAATATAGTCAGCGTGCGCAAAACTAACAAATTTAGACAAAGATACGAGAAACTGCGTATTGGACGTGTGTAATCAGGAATTTTATGTGCCAAATTAATTAAACGAATTTATATAATACATAATTTTTACCTGAATATTGTTACAGCCGAAATCACCCTATGAAGTAACTGAAAAAACTCCCGACCCACTCACTCAAGTATCAGCCAAAATTGAGCAACCTATTGGATTCTCTAAGGCCACAGTATGTATCAATTAGCTCTCGATTTGTTAGCTGTCAAAAATTTTTCATCGTCATATAATTATAAAAATAATATATGTACATATTTGGTGCATATAACACATTCTAATAACTAACAGAGCCAATTGGAAAACAAATCACTTTATCTATAATAGCAGGATATTAAAAATAACAAATTCGTCGTTTACTATTGCTTTATCGCAAGTATTACTAGATTTAAAATAGACTAGTAGTAGCAGTAGGTATACATCCGTATGAAAGAGTTCGTCCAGGGAAGTACTGCCACTTTACCTATTTCGGTCACCAAGCAGTAATGTCAGCATTACTGTATTCCGATTTTGAAGGGTAGGGGTGCTGGTGAAACTATACGCACATGGGACTTGTCAACTTATGTTTCATGGTGACAGGCGCGGTGGCAATGGGCATTGCCAGATCTTTGCGATTTAAAGCTCTGAGTGGTCCTGCAACTGTAATAAACAGGCGTGTAGTTCACCATCAGGCGCACAACTTGTTCGTCCCGTCACTTGATATTATAGAAAAAAAACCACTATTACTAAACTTATATTTTATCTATACACATAAGGATACAATGGGACTGGCATATAAATTTATGAAATAATCTGATTGGCAATTGAAGACATTTTTTGTTATCAGGGCTTCTGTAGGCTCCATTGTTAATAGGTCAACTTTATAAACATATACATATGCATCAAAAATACAAATCATATTGCACTCTTGTTTCCAGTCCCTAACTACACCAGAGGTACAGCATTTAGTTCGCAACGGGGCAACTCTTCAGCTTGCATCGGACCTTGGTTTATCTGCCATAGCTTTGCCTCACGTTTTACAAACACCTGCGTTCGCGCCTCAGCCATTCCACCAAACCATAGTCCATCAGCCTTCTATTGTCCAACATCCAATATTGCCACATAGGTCTATCATTCCACAGCAGTTTGCGTTACAGGTAAATATTGTTGACCAAATAATAAAAACATTAATTATATCTTCAATTTGTGTTTATTTTAGACTCAAACGTGCTAAACCTTTTGAATTGCTTTATGCATAAAATAGTCTAATAATGATTTTTGTTTTAGAATTTGAGTCCAAATCCGCAAGAAATATTACACGCAGGCCCAGATGGTCTAATAATAACACCAAATGCTCTGTACCAGCCAGACCCAGCATTCATACAGAAACTGCAAAACCAATTGATGCAACGATTTCCTGGAGTGGAATTTGTCCCCTACGCAGCAGATATACAACCTATACCATTCCACAGTCAAGTTCAAAAACATCCGCAACCAGAAATACAAACTCAAGTTCCCCAAATACAAATAGAATTACAAACTGACGCTTCGCAAACACAAGAACCAATATTTCTGCTCCAAAACGAGCAGATAACAAAACAAACGCCGTCTTCATTTGTCCCAAGCGAAAATAAAATCGTACAAAGAGAAACTCAAGAAGGCACTATAGTTACTTTAACACCGCAAGTTATTATTGGTAATGTCACTGATAATCAAATTAAAGTGACGTCACTGGAGCCACAAAACATTAGTTTCGAGCTCATAGCAGCTGAATCGCAACCATCTACAACGACTGTTAAGTACGTCGTCGAATCAAATACCGAAGAACAGAAAACTACTCCAGTTTTCTACGCACAACTTGGTCAGAATGCAGGAAATATTGTGACTGATGGATTGTATTCAGCAATAAATGAAATAAGAGCTGCTGCTGCGTTGGCCCAGGTTGAAAAACCACTGGAACAACATATACATACAAATATATCGAATTCTCAAGAAAATATTACAACTACAACACTGAACCCTGATCTAAAACCTTACTTTGTTCCAAATACAGAGGCAAATGATTTAAATCAGACTGCAAATGAAATAAAGCCTTTGCTGGGCGTGCCTTTTGCCAAATCTCCTGACTCAGTGAACGTAGGATATACGTTACTCAGCGCTAATGTAAAAACGGACGATAATAAACATGTGAAAGTAGCAAAAGACGGCTCAGTTTATGCTGGACAAATAGTTGAAGCTACTATAACTGAAGATCATGATTTCAATAGAGAAAAGGCTGCATTGATGCAAAGACGAGCTCCAATAAGACTGATTGTTACAGATAAGAAAGAGGCCAGCACAACTACAACGAATCCACCAAAAATAACTCAGATGATCAGAACGAGAATACCACTACTACCGAAAAGCAAGTTAACCGTTGATGACAAGACAGGAGAACCTGTTTTAAGGATATATGCAAGTTATGTTGACACTCCGCTACAGGTAAGCAATGCACTCAAACAGTAATTAGACAAATTGTTAACTTATTATAAAACAATTAATCATAAAAAAAAACTGTTTTCTTGGAGTATTATCTCAAATTGTTTACATTTTCAGAAAGATCTAACAGCTTCAAAGGTGGCATCAGCAAATCAGGTCAAAGAAGCATTTACTCGAAAACAAGATACGGTAGACAATTGGAAATCAGCTAATGCAAAAGCTCTTGACAAAAGCAAAGGTTTCGATTTGAACCAAGTGACGCAATTTGGATTAAAACTAAGAGAAAGGAGCGATGACTATGTTCCATTGTTTGGTGAATATGAAGACTAAATTGCAACTGTTTTAGGAAGTTAATATCTGTATTCAACGGCTATGCTACACAGAACACCACTAAAGGATCGACTAATACTTTTGGATATGAAAGTGTCAATCGCGTTGAAAAACTTCAGACAGAAATTAAAATTATATACGACTCTCATTACGTTTCATGTTATAACAACGAGGCGAATGTTTTTTAAATTGTCTAGATCTAGACTACTGTTTATGAATACGCTACGTCAATGCTCCCCAGTTCAGATGTGTGATCTATCCTCTTTAGAATATCTTCTGTGGAGTTGAGGTGTATAGACGCGATCAAAATAGAACTCCTTACATAACTGTTTTTGATAGTATAATGGCGTGTTTATTTATGTCGCGTCAGCAGACTATTACGCGTTGCCAAAGGGCGCGCAGCCTCTTTGGCAAGCGAATTCGGCAGATGAAGGCGCAAAATCACCAAGTCATAAATACTAGTATACGCACAGACTCACAACATATCGTTTGAAAATTTCAACTACCTGGTCGGGTAGGAGGTATTCCTCAGCCCCTAGTACACGCATCGTACAATGACGCGGTCGCCGACACGTTGAAATATAGATGGTGGACTGTCGCTTGCCGAAGGCGGCCGAGTCGCCAGTGATTTGACTATAAACCGAGTCGACTCGGCAGCGACTTATGGTCGCAAACAACTCAGTGTTTATAAGTTTCGGCGAACAAGCGAAAGCGACCTGTCGACCTAGTGTAAATGCGTCATAGCGCGATACTGAACGTGCTGGTAATAAATAATTATGTATTGCATACTCAAACACTTAAGCAATATATTGTCTTGTACAGATCGATTTAAATAGTTATTTTTGAAGTCATAGCAGCAGTAAAGGCAAACTGACTCGTAAAATGGTTTGTGACGGTGTGATTCAATATTAGAAACATTTTTCCCGGTTTTTTACCATATTATGTTAGAATTTATGTATTCTACTAGTGTTGAATTAATTTTGGATATATCTTTTGTGTAGGTAATTGTTTATGAGGAAGGAGCATTCAACTGTATAGAATAAGCTCTTATTTATTTGTAAATGTATATAATACTTTATTTAGACGTAGCAATACTTAATACTGCATTTAGTGTATTTATTTTATTGTTAGGTTTGTAAGCCAAATGTGTTAATTGGAACAAAAAGAAGCAATAAATATTAAACGTTTTATTTTAGATTACTAGAGTAATTTACAATTTATTACAATTGCCGAAACCTTTTTATTTTTTTGGTTATAAGATGCTGAAAAAAATAGCCAGGCTATCATATTAATACATTTCTAGTAAAAAACTTACAACATAAAAAGAAATCAACAATTTCATATAAAACAGTAAGTTATGAAAAGTGAATTCAGTCAAAAAAGAAGATTAAAAAATTATTGCCTAGACTTCATAATTATGAAACCATATATATATGCATCAGAATCCGCTGAGGTTTTCTACATTACTGCATTTCATTACTATTATGACTAAGTATAATAACGAAGCACTCTCAGAGAGCAAATTCTTGCCTTAACAGGTAAAGCTTGGTTATAGTTTGATTTACATATTATATATAGTAGCACAAAAACTTCATTACTGTTATTGGCAATTCTTAGTAATTAACAGTGCGCAAGTACGAATAATGAGTAGTCTGTTTATAAGAAATTTTCAAAGTAGCTCAGGAACTGTCATTCTATTTGTATTCAGTCACTATGGTTTTAATAACCACAGAAAATTAACACACTATATTTATAGTCTGTGATTATCACTTCAGTGAGCAGGTAGAATGTTTTTATATTATTATAAGGTAATATTTTATGTACGTAATGAGGACTACCATTATCACGTTACAAAGGCACGAAATATTTTTCACATTGTAACACAGCGCAACATTGTCACGTCCTATGTTTAGAATACATCGCCTAGCGTTTAAACCACAAGACTTATCGCAATAACATACCTTCTATTCAAAAGTTGATGACTTTACACTGTCACAATTGATGAGCCTCTAAACATTAAAACTGCCAAGTTTTTGACAGCAAATACCATACTCGGCTTGCAGTTACCTGGTAACATTTGTAATGGTAGTGCCCATTAAATGAATGTATGAATACCTCAGAGAAAAGTTCACCTAGACATATACTAGGAATCTTTCTTGAGTTTTTCCATTTGGTCCATAAACCACCGGCGACCATTTGAGCGCTCCGTGAGAATATCGCAGCCGGTTTCCGTCACCAGCAGGGTGTGTTCGAACTGGAATAAAAAATAATTGAAATATCAGTGACACTTCAGCTGCAGCAAGATGGGTATGAGTCAGTATGAGACTAGTGCGGGACCGTGGTGGCTGGCACAAACTAAAGAAAACCTAAATAGTGCAGTGGGTGTAGCTGATGAATTCAGACCAAATTTTAGTCAAATTTGTAATTATTATTTTTATGCCTGATGGTAAGCTACACCATCAGGCGCACACACCTGTCCAAAACAGTTGCAGTGCCACTCAGAGCTTTAAATCGCAAAGATCTGAGGGGCACTGCCACTGCGCCCGTCTACTGAGACATAAATTGACAAGTTACCATTCAAAACTGGAACACAGTAATGCTGACATTACTGCTTGGCGGCACAAATAGGTAAGGTGGCAGTACCTCTCTGAACAAACTCTTTCACAAGGAGCTCTACTGCTACTAGATATGGTGCATCACTCTTTGAATAACTCATTAATATATGAAACACTGGTTAACCTTTTACTTCAGCGCGACATGTTGCATGATTTCGTTTAAGAATAATAATAATAATAATAATAATAACGCTCACACTCAACATAGCCCCGCACTAGGGAAACCCTGTGTCGCGGGTGCCATGGACACACACATAGACAACCACAAATTACACCCAAACTCACGAGAGAAATAAATGTAGGCCATACAAATATTTCTCCCGGCCCGGGAATCGAACCTGGGACCTCTGCGTGGCAGTCCGGCATGGTAACCGTTCGGCCACGGAGGCAGTTTGTTATATGGCAGTTAGAATAAAAGGCAAGTAAAAAAAGAATCATTTTTAATATTTATGGTGAATATTTGTACTGTCTGCATTGTAGTTATAATTCATATGGTAGACCAAATTGTTACAATGAGACTCATTGTGATGAGCTCAATGACTATAGGCTGATGGATATATTGGTAAATAAGCTACGATTGTTTTACCCTCAAATACTTAGACAATATGTAAAATGTACCTGTGCAGAACGCGATCCATCAGCGGTGACAGCAGTCCAGTGGTCAGGCCATTGCTCATCACGCCATCCGCCCTCATTGATCATCGGCTCAATCGTAAAGCAGTGCCCCGGTTTCATCACGCCCACGGCTTTGTTTTCTAAAAATTATTGTTTGGTTAATTCAATGGGACTGGTAAAGTACTATTACCACTTTGGGAAAAGCCTAAGGTAAGCGTAAAGACACAGTATGAATAGCTTATCAAGATGAAGGGACCCCTAAGGCAGAAATAATCAGGACTTATGTTTGAATTGTATTACATGTTTTGTTTTAGTTAGACATTATTTGAAAAGAGGCCACTCATTTTGTTTCATGTTTATTTATTTAAATATTTATTTATTTCAATATTAATGATTTGAAACACAAAGCAAATTACAATATAACTATAAAACTGACTAAAGAAACATAAATAAAAATATCAAATTTGTATATTATCATTTATTCATTGGAGATTCATGAAGACAAAAGTCTAAATTGAATCTTATCTCAATGATCAGTAGTTTATAGATTTTCACATTGAATAAGCTATAAAATATATATAAAATGATGTATTTTTAGGAATGATAATGTAAAAAAATGTACAACAGAATTAAATGAATGATGAAATGATGAGTACTTACTAGCATAATGAGGCACATTAGGTGTTGTGTGGAACAGCCTATGAATTCCATGCCCACAGTATGAGCGCACCACACTGAACCCATTAGCTTGAGCATGTTTCTGTATAACATTTCCTATTTCCCGATACTTCTCTCCAGGCTTTACAATTTCAATGGCTCGTTGTAAACATTCATGTGTGACTTGTACGAGTTTTCGAGATGACTCTGGGACATTACCAACAAAGAATGTTTCGTTAAGATCACCATGGAAACCTCTGTGGTACACTGTCACATCAACATTGCAGATATCACCATCCTGGAATACCAAGTTTAAACTGATCAGCAATTCTAGATTATTATCTACTTTATGGGTGCATAGTAGCTAAATGACAATTATACAATTGGGAACAAAATCTGATAAGTGACATTTTGACTTGTTTTGCTTGTCTAACGCCAAACAGTAGCTTTTGTACCTTTCTATCATTGACTTACAAACAAATGAACCACGGGTCTAATACAAAAACCACAAAAAAAATGTCCCAAGTCAACCTATTCGAAATTTAAATTGTAATGTCATCGCAGTATCGCGCTGTCAGTAGAACAAATGAAGACTAAAGCGGAGTTTGGCGCTCTGTATACGATTTTAGCGCCTTACAAGTGCGGACACTTTTTAGCGCGGACCCGACGTCCATATAATTGTAAGTCAATGCTTTCTATGAATAATTTACCCAACCTGAACAGCAGCTGCTGAATTCTCATTCAAAATACTGAAAATAGACAAAATTGGAATTGAAATTTATGAGATTTATCCATTGATTTATCAGTTTTTGTTTTGCTATGTAAGCTACTCAATTGTATATAGATAAACTTTTTAGAATTTTATGCAAAAGGATATGTTTATGGTAGGTAGTGATTGTACAAAATAAGTCTCAAGGTAAATTCAAGCTGGTTCAAGGTATCTTCACAATGACCAATAAATTGACAAATATATCCAAGCCTGGTGGTAGCTGTGATTTGTTGCACACATGGACTGGTAAATTTTACTTATTATGTGGCAGTCAATGTGTCTCACTTCATGTAATGGAGCCTTATCTAATTCAAATATTTATAACACAACAAAATAGGTCAAACTACTAGGAAAACAAATTTAAATTTTAAACATACATAGTAATACAAACTGCTATCACGACTCTTTAAGAATTTGTATGTATATTCATGTACATCTGAATATCATAATTATATTAATTGATTCTGTAAAAGGTGTGATTTTTGAAAATAAAGTTTTACTTCTTGCTTGAATGCACCCATTATGAACTCAGATACACTATCATCATCATCATCTCAGCCCGTTAACACCCACTGCTGGGATACACCCAACTAGTAGTTTATTATACATATTATTTATCTTTGAAAGTCTTAGTACTTCTAAAGAACTTTACCTGCAAAGGACGTAGATCTGGAATCCCATGGCAAATAACTTCATTGACAGAAGTGCAGCAACTGTTTGGGAAGTTGTGGTAATTGAGCGGACTTGGATAGCAATCGCGCTCAATGCTAGCTTCATGAACTACACGGTCAATCTCATCTGTAGTTACACCTACGTCACACACCCTGGAATTACAAATTAGTAGAAATACTTTATTATTATTTACATTTGCCTGGTCTGTCAGATAAATTAACTTGTATTTTCTGAGTTTGTTATAATTATCAATTACAAAGACCGAATACTTAGAAACAATTCCTTCAACCCGACCAGATTCGAATAGATATCTTCTAGCAAACCGTGCCAGTTGCTATGCCAACTAAGCCATAGAACGAACCAGCAGCCCTCACGAATTTTTCTGTGCTTTCTTGCCAGATACTTGCATCTGGTATTTAACGACTTTTTAACTAGGGGACTCATTTCACAAAAAATAATTCAATATAATGGTGGTGAAACAGCCTGACATTCAATAAAAACACTTATTTTCGAAGTTTATAAGTTGTAGCAATGATGTAATTATTTGATTCAATAATGGCATTATTATACTGTAAATAAACTTTAATTAATTACAAATTTGCATTGTAATAATAATAACGTACACACTCAACATAGCCCCGCACCAAGGCAACTCTGTGTCGCGGGTGCCAAGGGCACACACACACAGACAACTACAAATTACATCCAAACTCACGAGAGAAAGAAACGTGGGCCATACTAGTATTTCTCCCAGCCCGGGAATCAAACCTGGGACCTCTGCGTGGTAGTCCAGGTAGGTAACCGTTCGGCCTTGGAGGCAGTTGTGCAATAAATACTATAATAATACAGATTAGATATAGCATGTAACCACAATGCATTTCAATGTTGTAAAAACCCTTCAAACATAGTTCTTAAATAACAGTTTAGCAATAATTGCACACGCAAATTAATTGAAAATCATCAAATCGCATGTTTCTCACCCATTATTGCCTCTCAAGGGCAAAATCATTCAAATCAATAGTTGTGAAAACTTACCTGGCTGCTTCATCGAGCACCTCTCTACCGAGGCGGCAAGCTACGCGCATCCCCTCGATCTCTTCATCATCCAGCACCTTGATTTGCCCTGATCCTTTAGCAGCATTCTCCGAAGCCGGAAAACCGGTCGGATGATCAGCATAGTCAGGACGACCAATATGACTAGGTACAGTCCGCTTCGGACCCGGTGGGAACGGCCTCAACCTCCCCGTGTAATTGTACGAAGGCCAGGGATTATATTCAATGTTCGACACATCTGTATTCTCACCCTCTACAACAAGAATTACACAATCAAAAAAGAAACCCAACACCGCATCATAACCTAAAAATCTGCCCCCACTTACTCGCTAAGGAGTGAATAATTTTGTGAGTTTTCCACGACTTCTTGAAGCAATCTTGGTTGCAGAAGAACGAGCCTTGAATGCCCAGTTTTATACACGTAGGACATTGTAATTGTGCAACAGATTTGCAGCCGGGAGTTTCACACATTCCAATTCCAATCGCGGCCATTTTTTGAAATGTCAAAATAACAATGCTGCCAAAATTAGCATCTCTGTGTTTGTCTACCTGGGGATCGATTCAGAACCTTACGATAACTCAGTTGTCGACTGATTCGATTTGATATCGTACGATTTCATTTCATTTTTATTCACAACATCTGAATTGAACGTCAAACTGTCGTATTCGAAACCGAACCGAAATGACGTCACACCCGTACGGTTACGCGAACTTCTCGATCCGTAACGGCTACAAACGTTATTCAGAACATAGTTATCGAATTAAAGTTACCGAACTGGAAAATTACAAGACATTGGTTTTCAAAATGACCCATCATTCCCATCTCTATTCCTACGCCATACCAACATTAAACATCTTAAAGACGCGTTCAATTTTTACTGAAGCATAGCCGAAAACCTCACGTTTGGGTGGGTAGAGATAAATTATTCACCTCAAACATTGCTTAATAGCAAAACAATCTCACTATTGTGGTCTATATGAGCTATGCCTATCTCCCAGGAAGGAAACGAAACGTATCTTAATAAAAACAATAATAAATAAACAAACCTTTAAAGAGAATATCGCTAACTAGTGCATCGACTTGTTTCTTCATTTCGACCTTTTTTTGTTAAGTTCGGTAGGTTCTTGCAAAGTATATTATATTGTGTTGATAATTTTTTAACAATTAATCTTCTGTAAATTGTAAGAACCTAAATCAGTACCTAATGACTTCCTATATGACAAAGAAATTATTCTTGAAATTTAAAAAGATGTGCCTCGACAATGTTTACACATAACGCTAACATTTACGACTTTTACACTCGTCTATTATTTTGAATGAATCGATCTGCTGCCCTGAAGATGTGTGGGTTGTCCAACTAATTTGGGAAAGCCGGTCCCATAATAACTTGCGCCTTACGCAATACGTTTCAGCGGAATACTTTTCTAACCCAATAATATTGAAACGTAAATATAATATATGTTATAAAATAATAACTTACTCATTAACATAAATTTAGTTCCATTCAACCAGCCGTCCGGTAGGTCCCAGGACCGAATTATAACGTTTCTAGTTCTCGTATAGAGGAAATTCAGCGCTGCTATTAAATCATCCATTTATTTACTTACACTTCTTAATCTGAGTGTGTTTTTGAAACTGAAAATTTTATTTTCAATTTACTTTTTGTTCTCGCGCACTGTTTTCACTTCACATCTCTTTTCATTCATATCAGTCCATAGATAAGATTACTACATTGATAAGAGTATTATACTTCTATGTAGATAGCTACCTAGCAGTCTCGGGTAGTCCTGACATCTAGTTTTTAAATGCAAAACTACAACAACTAATCACTGTTTCAGGTTCATAAGTTTCATAACTGAAGCATAACTTCTTGTTTAAAAATTCACAGTTGCAAGTTTTTTGAATAATTTACTGAAATGCTTGTAAGTATTATTTTATTACTTGTTGCCTTTTAGAAATTAACGGAATCATCCCGCCCAAGCACTTTAAAGATTTTAGTATAGGTATATTGAAAGACAAAACCGGAGACTTGTCGGACAAAATGTAATTACAGCCCATACCGCTAGCTACAGTGATGGTTAAGGTGCTGGACAGTGTGCTGGACTCAGAATTAGACAAACATTTAAACATCCATGATGCTCAGTTTGGTTTTAGACAGCGGCTATCTGAAACTGCGATTCTGAGTTAAAACACACTGTGCAGTATTATACACAGAGACGTACACCTGTGTATGCATGCTTCCTTGACCTTTCAAAGGCATTTGACCTTGTGGCTTATGATAAATTGTGGGAAAAGTTGGCAGACACAGGCGTGCATGCGCAGGTGCAGCGTCTCTTCCAGTACTGGTAAGCCAATCAGATAAACAATGTGAGATGGGGAGGCAGTCTTTCTGGTGACTACAGGTTGGATAGCGGGGTGAGACAAGGTGATTTGAGCTCTCTGAAGCTTTTCAACTTATAAATCAACGACCTGATCGTGGGGTTCAGTAGTGAGCGTGTCAGCTGTACGGTTAATAATGTTTTTATAAACAATATCAGCTACGCAGACTACATGGCGCTGCTGTGCCCTTCGGTCGGGGCTGTCAGGAGATTGCTGGGCATCTGTGAGAGGTACGCTGGCGAATATAGGTTGGTGTATAATTGCAAGAAAAGTGTACATGTTCTTTAAGGCCGCCGGTAAAATTCCTGAATCAGTACCACTCATTAAACTTAATGATGTCAATCTGACTCGTGTATACAGTTTTAAATATCTTGGGCATTATATTGCCGACGACCTTCATGACTAGGCGGACATTCAGAGGGAACGTAGGGCATTGGCGATCAGAAGCAATACGTAGGCACGTAGATTTGCTCGTTGCAGTAGGCAAGTAAAAATTACCCTATATTAGTGCCCTATGGGTCCAGTATAATAATGGGTTTAGATTGATGATGGTGCTGTCTTGTTTCTGCAGTGCTCTACGTACAACAGTATTCTACGGGTCATACCTGACAGATATGACCTGCCTATAATGAAGTCTTTCGTTTGGGTCCTGATCAAATAGTCTCTTATGAGTCTATTTGATCGGGATGCGAGTGAAAGACAATTTTGACTTGTATTTTTATTTTATTTTCTTTGTCACTAACATAGTTTTTTAAGTTAGTTTGTAAGATACTAACACTATTGTACCATACCATGTTTTTATTATATCATTTTATCCTTTTTGCTTTACTATGATCTGGACATTTGGGCTTGAAATAATTCATAAGTTAGACACAAGAGTTTTATGTAGAATATATAAAAAAATACTTTGTATGCCTTTTAGTGCGGGAAAGTACATAGAATTTATTGTGACAATTCGTACAGCTGCACGACTTGATATCCCAGTTTGCTCCTCGCATAGACGTCTTTGCGGCAAAGACTTAGTGCTCTGGGTCATCACGGTCTTTCCTGCTAGCTGAGCGCTTGCCGTATCTCCTGGCCTGCAGCCCTCAACGACATCATCGCCGGGAGTTTGTCACGGTCAACGTGCCCGCTATACTCGAGCGGCATATCGCGAACTGATGGCAAACGCCCGGATGGAATGACACTCCTTCCTTCAAGTAGGTATGGGCCGGGCACTGGCGTGGAAAGCCACATGTGCCAACACACTTGCCCACTCCCGTCTCCAGCACACCAGCAAGATGGCTGGCTCCACAGCTGAGGTTGGCGGAAAGAATAAAGAGTAATAAGTACCAGGACCGGCCCCGACTACTTATTTTCACTCTTTAGAGTCGAAACCCTTGGCTCGGGTCCCGGTGCCCTTCATCTGTAGAAATTTTAACCGAAAAATTAATAGACCCTCTGGGAAACCCAAGGGCCAGCAGCTACCTTGCCCAACACATAAGCATAGGTATACAAAAGGGAAACGCTGCCAGCATTTTGGGCACTTTGCCGCGGGACCCATTTTTATTCATATAATTTAATCCTAGTTTTAGTTTCTAGTATTTAAGCTTTTATTGTACCTTATCTGCATAATATATTATTATTTTAAGTTATTGTGAAAATTAATAAAAGTTAAGGAATAAATAGATGTAAAACTTGTGAAAATCCTAAGAGTGCAACACAATGACATACAATGCGACACAGTGGCATGTTTGAAGAAGCGCGGGTGCAGGATTTCTTTCCTCTTGTGAGAGGTAAATATATATTTTCCTTCTAGGATAGACAGTGTTGTTCCGATCACGGCATATTGAGAGTCATTATTTTACACTTTCCTTAGAGGACAGTTGTGTCCAGCAGTGGGACGTTCATTAGATTGCCGATAATTGTTTTGGATCACATTGAACGAGTCTCGATAAAAATATTTCCTGGTAACGGCAGCTAGATGACGCTGATGTAGAAAAAAAAAATATCCTGTTCATATGAAAGATAAACTGGTATGTATCAGTCGCGTTGACCGTTGGCATTGTCAATGTCAGTTGAACTTTGTATTTGGTTTGTATTCGCGTTCTATTTATGAAAATTGTTACCTCTTTGTGATGGCTTTTTAAATTGCTGTTCCCATTAGCTGCCAGCATAGTTCCGCCGGACATCTGCAGAAATGTAGCGGCATCTTGCGTAAGAGCAAAAATGGTCATCGACACTCGGCACCCTATGCACGATCACTTCACAGTGCAACCGAGACTGAGAAGCCGGAAATATTTTGCCAAATGTGTCGATGGCGAGGTGCAACTTTTGGTGCGATAGAGTACCTACCAGACTCAGATTGGTCGAAGTAAGAAAATTTGTTCAGGTGGGAATTTTCGGATGATTCTAACCTGGACTGTTTGTGCGGTGCGACTCTACAGTTCCCTATAAAAGAGTTGTTTTCCTTGGTTAAATGAAAAAAAACGAATTTAATTTTGCAACGGTCCAAGCCAATCCAATGGAAGTACTTATTGGTATATTACTAAATTTTGAAAAAACCTTACACTGCCAACCGTAACTCTATTATATGTACTTACGAGTGTAAGAGTGTGAAGTTATCTCCGAGAGACGTTTCCAGAATTAAAGGTATGTTTGTCATAATGTGGTGAAGTTAATGAGCCAACAACGAGACTGTGCGCCTCACGGCACAAAATAAAATTAGCGTCTCGTCTTCCTGGTTTGGCGCCAAACATACCTTTTTACTCGTATATTGTGTAGGTCTGGGCTAATATTAGGCGAGGGAATCATAGCCAGGTGTTTTATCAGTTTGCAATATAGAGTCGATTCAAAATATGCCACAACGTTGTACCCATGTAAAATTTATATGTTACGTTATGCTTAGAAAATAGATTTAAGGATTTTGAATGCGTATTTAACACGAATGCACGTAAACTAGTACACATGTTCTCATGCACGTACTCACGCCTGAACACACGTATGTGACACGTATGCCTGAACGTACGCACGCACCATAGTATTATAATAAGACGAGTATAACTCTATTCATACGCAACCGCCGCAGACAGCCAGCCGTGACCATGGGACCTGTAAAGGACCCGAAACGTTGGTTTGATCGAAAAAACAAATATACACGATTTAGTTCCGACAAAAATGTTTCGTTTCCTATGTGTAACAATCGCGAAACGCAAATTTAGTATATTTATTTAATTTTCCCATCTTGTGAAAACACGTTTTGCTAAATCTCACCCACTTTTGCTGTCCCGGTTAGTTTCTTCCGACGCAATGAAATTATTCCTACGAGAAACTGATTCGATCAGCATTATAAAAAATTCAATATTTATTTTTATAGTCAAATTGCACTTGACGATAAAATTGAGACCTAATGGTTCCTAAGACTGATCCCCTGTATCACTCATGGTTTCGGATTTCCGCATACTATCCCAATCTATAAAATCACTGTTTATTTAGAGACTCTTTCACAACATATACCATCTTACATTTAGGTATACTCACCTAATTTTAAATAATGACGAAGTGTGAACTCCTTGCACAAGTATATTTACCTAAAAGGAGTTTCGAACTCAAAAATTGTAGACAAGGCATAAGTTGAAGTAATTTTTTATATTTTTAACAGGCTTCGAAAACTGAGGAGGTTCCTTAGACTATTATTTTTGTCATCCTTTAGTGGGAGGTTCTCAATTCAATTGTATTTTTTGTGTGTGTTAAAATCTTCGAGGATGGAAAAAAAATAGTTAAAACGCGATTATTCCTTAAAGGATGGGAAAACATAGTCTAAGGATTACTCTCACATTTGTAAACCGATTTCGATAATTTTTTTTTTTGACGGAAAGGTACAACGGGTACAATATCAAATTTGATGGGAATATCCCCTTAGAGGGTGGCAAATTAAGGAATGAATCCGGTTTATTGGATTTTACCCATTTTTTTGTTAACCAATTTCCCGAATCCACAAACTTTTGAGGCGTTTTTTTTTAAAGTTTTAATTATTACATAATCTTGTTCAAAACATACTTCTTTTTAAATAAAAATTTTCAACTGGATGTGTTAGTGTATAATTAATTTTAAAAAAACTTTACCCAACTATATTTAGGTCATTTACGGTTATGTAGACGAGATACTGAAACACCTGTTTTTGTTCCTGCAATCTTCCCTGTTGAGAATCATAAAAGGAGTCTCTTTGGACGTATTTCTTTATCTCAAGACAATAATTACTATTTATCCTAGCTAATCTCATTGGACCTTCGTTTGTAATCCTCACACTTAACGGACTCTGAAATATCTTTAAGAACGTCGGATTAGCGAAAGAAAGAGGACAATAAATATTACAAAGCCTTATCGTTTTGCTAACTGCACTTTAGGACGAAATAGTCGCCTTTGCTCGAAGTTTCATGCCATTTTTAGGATAAGTACTTCGCTCTAAAGAATGATACGAGGAGGTACATTTTTATAAAATTCACGTTTAAAATTTGAGTATTTTCTATGTGGCAATTCGTAAATTGCACGGTGCTCACAATACACAGTGCCTTGAAAGGCACTGTGTGTTGTGAGACATAAAATGTTTAAATCAAAATGCTTTGGATTTCAAAATGCAAAAATATGTAGTGCTATTTATTTAGGCACATCAACAGGTACCTAGTAGGTACATTATTTATTATATTGTATAGATTATAGTTATATATTTCCGTCATGGTCTGATGTAACTATCCATTACAGATATGCACAGCATTGGCAATATAATATTTACTTAACACTAACTGCGTCTGTGGACGAACGGTTTCCATGCCGGACTGCCACGCAGAGGTCCTAGGTTGGATTTCCGGGCCGGGAGAAATATTTGTATGGCCTACATTTATTTTTCTCGTGAGTTTGGGTGTAATTTGCGTTTGTCTATGTGTGTGCCCATGACACACGCGACACAGGGTTTTCGTAGTGCGGGGCTATGTTGAGTGTGTGTGTGCATTATTATAGGTTTATAGATTTTAAATAATCTCAGTACAGAGTACTAAAAAACCGACCTCAAAAGTACGTGGAATTACGTCTATTTGCTATATATATATACGCCACTATACAGGACTTGACACTGGAGATAATAAAAATCGGTTCTCACTACTCAAAGTATATTGAGAGAAAAATGCCTTGAATTAGAGAAATAGCAAAATCAACCATTAAAGTAATTGCTCCTAAATTAATGTTAGGCGCTATTTATGAAAATGAATCTTCATGCATGAACAGCCACCCTTCGAGGTGGATGATTTTCTTCAAAATGAAATGGGACCACTATGGAAGTACCCCCTTTTCAACAAAAAAAGAGTCATGAAAATCGGTTCACAAATACCGGAGTTATCGCGTAACATACATACAAAAAAAAAAGAAAAAAAAACATACAGACGAATTGAGAACCTCCTCCTTTTTTGAAGTCGGTTAAAAAGATACACAATCAAATTAAATTTACCAGTTTTATATACAGTATATTAATATATAATTAATATAATGTAGAGTATAGTATATTAATATTGTTATTATAATAGTGCTCAAAATGTTGTGCAATATTATGTAGTGCAAAAAAATCTTGTTTTTTGAACACGCTTTTGTAATTCACATTTTATGGGTATAAATTATTAGTGGAAATAATATTAATATTTAGTTTTATACATCATAGCAAGAACTGCATTTTCCCTTTTGTGAGTACAGCACCGAAAATTAGTGTAGGAGTATACTGAACCTAGTTGATCTCTTTTTCTTAAGCAGTAAGTTTGAAAATAACGTCATAGATAAATTTAATATTATTTTTGTTAATAAATGTTTTTTTTTGCTTTGCTTAAGCCTGTTAAGTAAACAATAGACAATAGTATATTATTTGTGCAATAAAATTTCTGTATCGCAATGCCTTGTTAGGTGCCAAATTTTGCCAAGCGCTAATCTACGGTGACAGCATTAAGGAAACTGTCACCTTTGTACATTTGCACACGTAAGTATATGTCCCTCCTGCCCAAACAAACTCACTTCTCATGGGTCCGGGGTGGATTGGGCGCCAAAGCGTCTCTCGTAGTACAGGGGAGTGCACGTCCCGCGTGGCGCCCAGTCGCAGCTTTCTGTCCGCGATCTAAGTTATCACGATTAGGATAGTGTTCTGTTAATTTTATGGTAAGTCTTTATATATTTCTTTTGTTATTAAAAGAGTTTATTCGAAATAAGTTAATTCGATATACATATATGTTACAAATAGTTTTGGTCATCGGGTTTTAAAATTTGGCCTAATATTGACGTTATTAAAATTTTTGTGAGTTCGATTATTTTGTACGTCTCCTTTTCTTCTTTTTATTTATTGGCGGCGCCCTCTAGAATTTTGTCAGAGTCAAGTTTGTAAAAATAATTATAAAAAATATGGCGAATATCGCCAATGCAAAGTTTATTTTTATTATGAAAGCTATTTTGTACGTGTTCTTTATTATTATTCTCATTAAATTGGAATTTTGGATTCAAAATATTATTGCAGAAAAGTTATGCGTCCGAATGTTTGTATAGATATACATATTGTTTCGAAAAAGTATGTAGTCTAAATCGATTTAAAATTAATGACACGCCATGTTATTTCACTACCTTGATTTTTTAGAAAATACTTTAGACTGAATAATATGAATTATATTTGTATACATATCAACGGAGCTAGTAAGCCCCGGAATCAGTTTTTCAATTTGCAATTAAAATGAAGGTTGGAATCCTTCACTTCTTGCAAAATTAATATTGTGCACATATTATCTGTTCTATATTATTCCTCGAAAACCATGGCAGAATTTATTCAAGAACCGCATTAAATTATAGGTTGCTATGTCTGTGAACATTTGTCAAACGGCATTTTGTAAAGAAGTGAGTAGAAATATGTTAATATAGTATAAGAAACCTCGGAGTTTTAGTCAGCGTTGTTATACGAGTATTTCATTTTGAAGAGTCTTAAATTAACAGTAAATTTAAATTAGACGTAAAATTAAAAGCTAATTGTTTATTTATTTATTTAGACACAATGACAGTTCTCATATCATATAAGATTCGCCGGAGGGGTTCACGGAGGAGAGTCCCACATTACCCCGCCATGTCACCGCCCGCGGCGTAATATGCATAATGCATTTTCCTGTGCTTAAAAAAAAATTACGATACTTTATACTAATTTAATACCATAACACTATTTAGTTTGGAACAGATCAAAATTGTGCACAATATTGAAATGAAAAGGATTTAGTGTAATATCCTATTTAAAAACAAAAAATATTTTTTCTAAAATTTTTAAAAATAGGACTTCAAGGAAACTATAAGTTAAAAATCTACAGAAATAAATAAAATGAATGCATCTTGAACTTAGTTGTGATAATCAACAGATATAGTCTTTTTCGACTTTTCCAATTACTCTTATTTTTAAGCAATGCATTATACACGTCGTCATATCTATCAAAGAAATATCTTTTTATCCCAGTTAATTCGGAATATCATTGTTATTTTATTTTTCGTAGATGTTGTTTCAGTTTCAACGACTGAACGTTTTAAAAACTCTAAATTTAACTGTTCTCAATAAAACTTCCAAAAAACCTTCCAATAATTGCGTTTCCTCTTCGATTGGCCTCTCTAAAAACGCAATCCCATCTTCACTGATTCAATTTCCAAGACTTGAAATTGTTCAAAGGGAAATTAATACTGTCCGGTAATCTGCTGGGTCAAATAGACTCGGGTCTAATGGGTTTTTATTTTACTTGAACATTCTTTTACGTAACAGTCTTTTCCGGAATGTTAAGCTATTTTCAGATCATTTTATTATAGAGTTAAATACCTAGAGTGTATACATATAAAAAATTAAAGCGATACTTTAAAGGGTTTTATTATCCAACAATAGATATTGTAGTTATCGACTTTAATGCCACCCACTTTAACCAATAATTTATATTGAATATCTCTTGGAAAATATGAAGTATGATGAAATTGTTATTAAACGTAGACTCAAGGTATAACTAGATATATTGTCGTGATAATATAGGTAGGTAATAGACGAAGATGTAGACCAAAGAATAGATCGATGGTTTCTGCGAAAGATGATATGTTTATGAAGGGAGTGAACAACGAGATGACGGCTGATAGAGATGAATGGATGAAGACTTATTGCGTCGACCCCAACTTTGAATATGATTCAATCCAATATTGAAATGATGTCTTTCATACCATATGCGGGAAAAGGAAAAATGTTTAAGTTTCCTGCGACTATTATAAGCTTAAACAGAATAGTGAAAATATAGAGCACAGAGATATTTTCATTAAAGAACCTAGTTGTACTCACATGACACCCGGCATGGATATTTTTCTAAGGTCTGCAATGGGTTTTGATTTTCCTCAAACGCCAGCCACTTCCTTTCATGGTTTTATACGACAATAGAAACTGAGGGATTTCTAGTTTAAAGGCAGAATTTGTTCCATTGTTGCACAGTAGAAGCTCTACGGTTCCATTTAAGGCTTTAAGTGAGATTGCAAAGCTTCCGCAGGCTTACGAATTTTGTTCAGCTCTACAATTTTATACTGAACAATACGCAGGAAATATGAATAAATAAAATCTTATTCTGTATTCACTAGTTTCCTTTTATTAATAAATTAAACTTCTAAATATAGTACTGTATAGTATAGTAGGCAAAAGAAAAATTAATGACACGTCTGAGACGATGCGGTTGATCATTAAGAATTATACTTACTTTAACAGACTTTCAGCTTTTAATTACTGTACACTGATAACGAATTTAAATCAACAAAATGGGAAAAAAGCCGTCTAAATCGTGCACATAAAAAAACGTCGAAAAACGTCTCGGCTTATCTGCGACAAGACTATTCCGGGCTATATTGAAGAAATTCCTTAACGCTCTAATTTAGCTGGTAAATTGGCCTATTAAACTGTACTTGATATTATATTGGGTGTTTCCTTCACTTCTCAGGGTCAGATTCAACATTAATGGGCCTTTTTTCGAAGAACGATCTTCCTTATTGAGTTAAATTGTTGATTTTTTTCTCAGCTTCGAAACTTTCTTACTATGTTTTTTTTTATACGAATATTTTATATTTTGTAAAAGAGCGACGACGTGTATCCAAAAGGTTCCTTGTTTTGGGTGAAGATTTTTTTTGCAAAACAATGTAAATTGATTGCCTTAAAGGCAAAGGGCTAAGGTATTTACCTTGTTCGGTTCGGTCACAAAAATCTCTTGAAGTGCCATGCCATTTTTACGCCTACACAACAATGCTTTTACGAAAACTGGTACGAAATCTGTTTTGAATCAGTTGAGAACAACGTCTTGCTACATATACAAAATATGGATTAAGGCATGCGATCATACTGTAGCCGCCAGACCCAAGTAGAAGATGTTGAGAATCTCGACGAGCTCGTTAAAATATAGACGATGTTTTAGTTGACTATATTGGCAATAGGTTACTGTAGGAAATGAAACTATTTTTCCGGATTAAAATCTCGTATATTTGTTTTTACAAACAAACCGACATTTCGGGCCATTTACAGATCCCATGGTCACAGTTGACTTTAACACTGACTTTGAAGTCACGATTCTCAGCAGTAAGGGTACTTGCTCAAGCAAGTACACCGTCAATCAATCTTCTCCACTGGACTCTTTCTTTGGCTAGATGGAATGTGACGCTCACTTGTACTGCCGGACTTTCAGCCACCTGCTCACACCATCGTTTTGAATTTCGACCTCCAGGTTGTTTGTTCTCTATCTTGCCCGTAACAATCACGCTTTCTAGCCTATCAGCGCTTCTGCGTGCAATGTGACCAAAGAAGTGCAGAATGCGTAGCACGCTGACGGAAGATAAGCGTTTGTGATTTTGCAACTGCAATTTGTCATATTCAATTCCTATATGCAATTCCTTATGCGACAGTAAAATGGAATAAAAGTAAAGGATCCGAAACGTTAGTTTCTTTGATAAAACAATACAGGATTTAGATCCGCAAAGATTCATTTCCTACGTGTAACAATCACGAAAACCTAATAATTCGATACGTATCATATAGCCACATTAAATTTCGACCATAAATCACATATGACAACTAAAAGTAAAAGTAAAGTGTTTGTATATAAAATGTTGATTCTTCTTGTGACCGCCATGGGAGCTGTATAATTTGCCATACAACATTGTGAAGTAATTTATGTGATCGCTAGCGGCAGCTATCACAGTTAAAGTCGTCGTAGAGGCATATTGAAATAAACGATAGTAACTTACTAATTATTATTAGCAATGTCAGCGAGTTCTAAAAGACCTCCTTGGTATGTGAATTGTATTATTAATTCACTTTTTAAATAATAACGCACAAACTCATAGCCCCGCACTATAGAATCCGTGTATCGCGGGTCCCATAGACAACTACAAGTTACACCCAAACCCTCGAAAGAAATAAATGTAGACTTATAAATATATCTCTCGGCCCGACAATACGAATATGCACACAGGAACAAATACATAACAAATTGAAATAACCGTAAATGCCATATCATCTTGTACCACGATAATGCCAGTTTTCACACGGCCAGACAGACAAATGAATTTTTCAAGGTGAATAACGTTGACCTTATGAGCCATCCCGCGTACAGTCCCGACTTGGTACCTTGTGACTTTTATTTATTTCTAAAAATTAAGAACCAGTTACGCGTTCAACGATTTTCATCACCTGACGAGGCTGTCGAAGAGTATGAAAAATTTGTTTCCGAGATTGTCACGGAGGAGTGGCATAAATGTTTTCAAAATTGGTTCATTCGTATGACAAACAGCATTAACGCTAACGAAGAATATTTTGAGAAACAATAAATTCATTTCTGACTATTTATAGTATTTTTTTCTTATTCATTGCGGTAACTTATAGTGCGCCCCACGTATTACTACAATTAATTAACTTTAATATTCCTAGGATCTCCTCCCATACCAAAAATACATTTTATTGTTACCCTTATTCTAGGAACACATTTATTCGACACTCGTGTAGGTACTATAATGACAAATTGAAAGATGTTGACATTTTTTCGTTGCCATTGATGATGAGTTACAAGAAACATATATGACATTTGACAGATCCCATGAATAAACTAAAACTTCTGTGACAGCTGGTTTACTTTCTCGAATATATTGTTTATTTGTTTTCTGATAAGCGTCACAAATTCTTTTTATTTTGGATAAGTGTCCATTGTATAAATCTATATTTTGTAATATTTGTACGTACGTATTTAATAGAACAACCTGGTTTGTTAATATATTTTTTGCAAGATTTTTAAAGATTGCATGTTGTCCTAAATAAATAAATAGTACAATAGATAAAACACAGGTACAGACGACAGCACATCAAGCTAAGATTGATGGATCTTGTTCCATTCCATTGGAGGTTAATTCGAACAAAAGTGTATAGCTTGATGTGATGTGGACAGTACAATAGGCAGCCTTGTTGCAAGATAGCAATCTCTTTCAGGCAATCTCCGGGCTACGCGATAAATTTTATAAAGCAATGTAATTCAACATTCTGTTTTAAATTTAAACACCGATATAATCAATTAGGTAAAGTTTTAATTATATAACTATAGGTTACCTAGATTCCGCCTCAGGTGCCCTTTGCATTCAATCCATCAATTCCATACAATTAAATCAAGTTACACATTCAAGTGGAGGGATTGCTAATCGCTTAGTCGAGCCCAGGATTGCACCCGAATTAATGGGACGTCGACGGCAGATTTCCTAATGCAAAAGTCTATCGTTACTTATAATCCACGTAATCTTAATCTGTGGGTTAAGTTTAAAGAAAACAGCTATACCTATACTGCCCTGCTCGTCGTAACTGACGTAATCTACGTGTACGTTAGTTATGATATAATACAATACAAATATAAAAACAAATAATTTACTGTCCTTCTACCACCTTAACAACAGATTTTATTGAACTAAGTGATATGACCAAGTCAAGCCTAATGGTAAACGACACGCCTGTCCATAACAGTTGCAGTGCCACTCATAGCTTTAAGTCGCAAAGATCTGAGGTGCACTGCCTCTGCGCCTATTACCTTGACACATAAGTTGAAAAGTTCAACGATTCACATAACGAACGAACGACAGCTATCCAGAGTGGTACACTGCAGATATAATTCGCAAAATAGAACTAAAAGGGGAGATTGCAATGCGCGGTACAAGGCGAGCAGATCACTATGTGATTACGAAAAGTTTTCAAAATGCAGGGCGGTAGTTAAATTATTATTAGAAAGTGCACATGCTTGCCATATAGATAAAGTGCAGAGGGAGCTCATTAAAGATCCTAAAGGATTTTGGAGATGCGTGGGCTCAAAGAATAAGGTCGAGGACAAGTCAAATTACAAAAAACGGTAATATTGTTCCAGATTCACAATGCGCCAAACAACTTGCCTTGTTTTGTCAATCGGTGTACGATTCTCAGGAGCCAAAGCTAGATGTAGACGCTGCAATAGCAACAAGCGGGGCGGGGAGCGCGCACGTGCATATTGGAAGTGTGCAATTGCATCAAGTGGAGAGAGTATTAAACCGCCTTAAACGAAAACGCTCAGCGGGGCCGGATGGCTTACCGGCGTTTATGATTAGGGATTGCCGAGCTGTGTTGGCGGAGCCACTGCTGCATATTAATTTGTCCATTCAAAATTTGTATTTTCGTGGACAGTGGAAGGTGACGAGAGTTGTGCCGGTACTTAAGAGTGGCCTAAGTAATGATATGAGTGGTTTTAGACCAGTGGCTATTTTATCGGCAGCGGCGAAGGTTTTTGAATCCGTCGTGCAGAGCTGCATGCTTCGGCAGATGAGCGTACAACTGGTAGAGGTTCAACATGGCTTTCGACCAGGTCGCAATACTACAAGCAACTTACTTAACTTTGTCATGTATGTTATGCCCAAGGTGGACGAAGGTGTGCAGGTTGATGCCGCCTACTTTGATTTCAGAAGGACTTTCGATTTGGTTGATAACGATATCTTGCTCAAGACGTTGGCGGCAGTGGGCTGCACCCCGCAAACGCTATACTTTTTTACAGAGTACATGAAGGATAGATAACAGTTCGTAGATTATGCGGGATACAAATCAGACCGTTATTACACTAGATCAGGAGTGAGTCAGGGGAGTAATCTAGGACCTTTGGAGTTTATAATTATGATAAACGACCTACCAGAAGTTGTGAAAGAGGCTAAGCCGTTCATGGCTAACCTGAAGCTGTTCATGGCCATCCGAAATAAGTCAGACACGGAGCGATTCCAAAGAGACATAAACAAAGTAGTTGATTGGAGCCAAAGAAACAAGCTACCGTTCAATATATCTAAATGTGCTGTGATAACATATGGTCGAAAAAAAAAACCCTATTCATTATGGCTATGAGGTCGATGGTACACCGCTGAAAAGGCTAACGATAGTTCGTGACATTGGAGTAGATATAGACGCTGAATTAACTTTTCGTAATCATATTGTAAATGTTTGCAAGAAAGCTTACATGAGGTTGGGTTTTATATTACGCAGAGCGGAGAATTTTAACAACGCCAAAGCTATATGCGCCCGCTACAACGCTCTGGTAAGAAGCACGTTGGAGGGTAACGCGATAACCTGAGCACCGCAGGAAGCCAAGTATAAGGCTATGCTGGAGAAAATACAAAATAAATTTACCAGATACTTGTACCTAAAGTTATATGCAGTTTACCCCTATTACCCTTTAATGTACCCGACGTTGTTCGTCCTAAGTATGATGGGGTACAATAAACAGTAAGGCGTGACCTGATGCTAGTTACGTATATTTTTGAATTGCTACGGCGCAAGCAGTACAATCCTGGTGTATTGGAGCAAGTAACATTGTACGCTCCTGACAAGTACACGGGGCGGAGGCGGCCGCCGCCACTGCTGGTGATACTCTGCTGCTGGCCCGAACGCCTTTCACGCGTGCCCTCGCTTCTTTCAATCGAGTAACTGATACAATTGATTTATTTCATTGCACTTTGAGTGAATTCAAAAAGGTTGCCTTACATATAATGTTATGATTCTTAAATTGAGGTATATGTGTCTGCTCTAACGAATTAGGTTTTGCCTGTAATGTTAGTCTAGTTGTTATGTACATATAAATAAATAAATAACTAAATAAATATCGAGTTCTTAGGTTTTCACCATTGTTACACATAGGAAATAAATCTATTTTTCGGGATTTAAATCGCGTATATTTGTTTTTTCAAACAAACCGACGTTTCGGGCCCTTTACAGGTCCCATGGCAACCGTGACCATCTACCACCAGATTCTAATGATACAAAATTATGATGTTATTGACAATAGTAAGACGTTAAGGGTACATTAGCATGATGATATTGAAAATATATTAATTATTTATAGTTTTGAGAAAAGGTAGCTTAAGAATTTGCTTTCAATGGCAATCTGGGATCAGAGAAACTAGATCTATAACTCCCTCTAATGTATCGGTACTCTATGATGGCCGTTTTGTCAGATTACAATAGTGAGGTCAAATCTCAACTCATTATGGAAAAAAATACAATCAAATGCCGTATAATTCGCATCTATAACTTTTTAGATTTATAACTAGTATTGCAAGGGGTAGCTGATTAAAAAGTTTTGATAAAACCAAAATAAAAATGTTTAATGAATCGTCAATTGGAAACTGCTTTGTTTTGCATTGAGTTTTGACGCGAGTTTGCCGGTGGTAGAAGTTGTACTGGACAGCGATCCTGTAAGTGACGATAATATTGGTTTCATTTTTAATAATGTCGAATTCCGTTATACAAAGGCCGAGTTGTGTCGTAAATTTATACATCCATAACTTTTACTGCACGTCACTTTTGACAACAATGTCCATTAATTAGATTCTTCAACGTAGTTATGAATTAATACGAAACTTGATGAGCCGACAAACGTCAGAACGGCCATCATAGTGTGCCGGTACTATAATCGGTTTTTGAGCGTAATCTCGAAAGTTCCCGAAATGCACATGCGTTACTTTTTATTATAATACCAAATGACGGGACGAACGAGTCGTGCCCTTGGTGGGAAGGGACACGCCTATCCATAACAGTTGCGGTGCCACTCAGAGTTTTAAATCGCAAATACCTTATAGGCACTGCCACTGCACCCATCACCTTGAGACTTAAATTGACAAGTCCCATGTGCCTGTAATTTCACCAGCACCCTTATCCTGCTAACCGGAAAGCAGTAATGCTCACATTACTGTTTGGCGGTAGAAATAGGTAAGGCGGCACTACTTCCTTGGCCGAACTCTTTCACAAGGAGCACTATTGCTACCCTAATAGTATAATAGTTATGATATAGAGTTGCCACAGCGAGAGGGTTACTAAGCGTTTTTTTGTTTAATTCTTAGGAAAGTTTTCTTTTTCATCTTGAATTTGTTATTGTAAAATTCTCAAAATTTCTTCGATCTCTGTTTTTTCTCTCTCTCTCTATTCTCTCTCTCTATCTATTTTGCACTATTTAACCTCCACTGGATTCGCGGAGTAGCAACTAAACGTGTAAACTAAATTGACCTACTTCACTGTTTATTTTAGTTATATATGTATATAGTTATAGTTTACCATGAAGACAGTATACATCTTTAATATATACAGTTTTAATTAAATATATATAGTTGTAACTATATATACATATATTTAATAACAGAACCTTAAAAATGATCACTGCGTGAACGACTCTCATGGAAGATGCGGATATCGGCATACGATCTCAGTATTTTAATATAAATAATATTTTTAATATAAACATATAAATAATAAATAATTAAATTGAAAGGATGCATTTAAGTTTTCGCGATAGTACCCAAAATGAGCATTAAGCTCAACCAAGAGCACGTTCAGCTTTACACTTTGGATTTTGGGTCGTTCTTAATATACTTAGCTGAGAGCTGAATTAAAATCTTAAGCTGCTATCCACTGTATAATCTGTCAGCTGCTGCGTATATTTATCATCACCATCATCGTCGTACTTAACTCTTAAGTTTATTGGATTAATATTAAGATTACTGGTGGATGTTCCACCGCCAAGAGTATAACTCTTATACCCTTGTCGATGGGGCATCTTCCAATCATCTCTCATAAGCCAGCTCCGTGGCCTCCCTAAACGACACGACACATATATTTATATATATTTATATTTCATTGCGGATACACAACGAAAAATAATTAATAATTGATTGTCAAGCTTGGTAGGGATAGTGCAACTTTGCTACCTACAATGTTTGCGGAAGCTCACACGGACAGCTTCCAGGCCGTAATACTTTTGTCATATGCATACAGTTACTAACATTTAAATTGTATGTTAAAAACTTTTTTGTATTTTTATTTTATTTTAGGCTGGTAAACTCCTTTCTCCTTTCCTTTGTATTGCGTGGCCGACGGGGTCCATAATATTGGTCTTTTCTGTGTTATTAAAATCTTATTGTTTATGGTTTTGCAATAAAATATTGCGTTTTGAGTATGAAAATTTTCTTTTTCCTTGACAGGCGAAATATTCTTGTTGCAATGAAATTGTGAAACACTGGGACTCTCAGTGTTTTGGTTTGACACGATAGATAGATAGCCAACCCAAGATTAGAACATCTAGTTCTTGGTCTTGGGTTGTTACTTAACACCTACCAAAGATTATTTTATCTAAGTATTTAAAGAGGAACTGGTTATTAGTTCTCCTGAGACTTGAACTGCATTTCATTGTCAGGGCGGCTAGTAAAATATTATTGGAATTCCTCTATCGGGATAATCCGGGCCGGTTGTCGAGATTGGGACAAATTCCGACCTTTATCCGGACTTCTTGTAATAACTGCTCTGTCAACGGTTTGACTTAACAGAATTACTTTGGATTATTATTAGAATCCCGTCGTTTTTTAAATATGAGTGTTTAATAAATTTCAAGTGTCATGGAGTTTAGGACAAACTCATAGAAAACTGTTTCTGCCGTCAAGCAATAATTTGAGCATTACTTCGTTTCGGTTGTAAAGAGTAAAGATGCTGGTGAAATTATAAGCACATGGGACTTTTCAACTTATTTCTCAGTGTGACGGGCGCAGTGACAGTGTCCCACAGATCTTGGCGATATAAAGCTCTGAGTGGCATTGCTGCTGTTATGGACAGGCGTGTCGCTTACCACCAGGCGCACGACTTATCCGCCTGTCACTTGGTATCATAAAAAAAGTAACGCATGTAATTTCGGGAACTTTCAAGATTACGCTGAAAAATCGATTATAGTATATCGAGTATAGTGATGGCCGTTTTGACGTTTGTCCGCTCATCAAGTTTCATATTGAGTAATAACTACGTTGACGGTGCTAAGTGATGTACATTGTTGTCAATAGTGACGTGCAGTAAAATTTATGGATGTATAATTTTACGTCACAGCGGCATTTGTTTTTCGAAATTCGAAATTTAATAAAATAAAATCTAATACATGCTCTAAGGTTCAATTTACACTGGTGCAGAGTCGAAGCGTCGCGTCGGATCTTGTTTTTCAACTACACCGCCTGGCGACGTGCGACAACGCTCGCATTAGTGCGCTGGGATCACAGTGTGGTCGGCGTCCAAGTTACGCGCGTCGACGCTCGATTCCATATTTGCAAAACACAAATTTGTACCTTAATAATGGGAAAATAGACATGAATATGCTATAGGCGAAAACATGACTCGTCGTGGCGCTTCGACTCTGCGCCAGTGTGAGTTGAGCCTAAGTCTAATACGGTCGTCACTTATAGGATTGCTGTTCACCGCAACTTCTACCTCCAGCGCAAACTCGCGTCAAAGCTCAATGCAAAATAAAGCAGCTTCAAATTGACGATTTGGACGAATTGACTCCCGGACACATAATTCGAGCCACCTCGCATTTTTGTCGTAAAGGGCTAGAACACAAAAATAGTGTTATCATCGAAGTAAAAGTTTTCCCTGGTTTTGCAAATCTGAATTCCCACCAAAAAGGCGCTTAGTATAATAGATTCAAAACTTCATAATAGTTTTTGATCAATCAAACGTTGTTTAAGCTTAGGGCACTCAATACTGAAAATACGTGGTGGCTCGAATTATGTGTCCGGAAGTGTATATAGCTTTTATAGCGAGCCAATTTGTAAACTATATAATGAAACGCTAGGCTCATGATGCAAGTTAAATTATTGTTATTTTTTAACGTGAAATACGTTTTAGAATCTATGCAAACGGCGTATTTTTTACATGTGGACGATGCGCAGATGACGCGCTTCAATGCGATTCAAACGAGATTCAGTCGCACCCAGTAAACTTTTGCATACGTTCTTAATGAGCGTTTGCGGGGCGTCGTAAACGTACGTTCCTGAAACGCGTCGTCCGCGAGTAATAAATATGACGTGTGTATAACCTCTTAAAGAATTTGAAGTTTGCAGGTTCTCACTGTAGATTTTTTTTTATAATACCGTCGTGAAACAAAGTCGTGCGCCTGGTGGTAAGCGACACGCACATCCATAACAGTTGTAGTGCCACTTAGAGCTTTAAATCGCCAAGATCTTATGAGCACTGCCACTGCTCCCGTCACCCAGAGACATAAGTTAAGAAGTCCCACGTGCCTGTAATTTCACTAGCACCCTTACCCTTCTAAACCGGTACGCAGTAATGCTTACATTACTGCTTGACGGCAGAAACAGGTAAGGCGTGGCAGTACTTCTCTGGACGAATTCTTTCACAAGGACTCTACTGCTACTAAATAAATAATTGATACGTATTAACTGCAAACCTTTAAATCGATTGATTAAAAACTCGAGGCTTGATTTTTGTTATTCTGTTTACAATAACAAACAAGCCCTATAAAAATTCGCAACTACCTAATACCTTTGAAAATAAAAAGGGTGCAGGTTAAGGCTTTTTGTATTAGACTATATTTACTGATCAAGTCCCTTGAAATAAGTTTATGTCCAACAGATTGTAAGACCGCGTGTATCATTCCATCAACCGACCCGCTGCTTATAGCAAGCCGGCGGCGTCGAAAAAAGGTCACAACAACTGTATATATTATTTAGTATGTATAGTGAACCTGTTTGTAACGTATGTCTACCTGTACACATGTGTCATTATTAAACGTATTAGTACGTACGTACTGTTGGTATAATAAAATTTATGCTAAACTGTTACGTTAATGTGGATGAATAAAGCTCTTTATTATTATCTTAGATATCTACACACATTATAAGTGTACAGCGATCAATCACGTTTTTGCCAATGATTGAAAATCATATTTTTTAAACATTTTTTTTTAATTTTGCTCAAAAATAAGTAATTAGTCTAATAAATATATGAAGTAATCAAATATTTAAAAAATACCTTAACCTATACACTTTGAAGTGTTTATTTTAGACTGTCGACTGAACTCGCCCCTACTTCACAAATTTACACCATTTTATTTCATTTAATTAAGTAGAATTCTGTAAGGAAAAGAAAAGTAGATAGGTAGTCCGCAATTTGGGTGCGCTACAATCAATTAGTGCATTGTCACCTCTAGGTAAGGCCATAATAGACATCGTTTATCGACAGATCGCATTATTGATTCCGTCTTTGTCATTATCTTCTTTTACTAACATTTCTTTTTATTAGTAAATGAATAGCAATATTATACAGTCAAGAGAATATAAAACTCGATACTTGGCACTTTGTGCAGTTCTTTTTCATATGATACCAAGTGATTGAACGAACAAGTCGTGTACCTGGTAAGTGACACGCCTGTCTGTATAGCAGTTCCAGTCCCACTCAGAGCCCTGTCACCCTGAGACATAAGTTGACAAGTCCCATGTGCCTGTAAATTCACCAGCACCTTACCATTCAAAACCTGAACGCAGTAATGCTTACGTTATTGTTTTGCGGCAGAAATAGGTAAGGCAGTATTTGCCTGGATCAACTCTTTCAAGGAACTCTACTGCTGCTATAGTATATCTATACACTCTGTTTTTGAAAAAACCCAAGTAATAGCATTTAAAGAGCGAGGTGATATTGCAGCAGAATCAAAATGCATTCGTTAGTTTTATCCGTCATCCATGCACGTTGTTAAGGTTTCAAGTCGTTTGCGCTGCATTAGTGTCACATTGGCATTCGTATTCGATAATTGTACACACCACGCCAGCACATCAAGCTACACATTGACGTATCTTGTTTCGTTGCACTGGAGGCGATTTTCGAACAAAAATTGTGTAGTCTGGTGTGCCGTTGTCCGTACGTGTTTGATCGGTCTCCATGTTTGATTTGCGAATGCAAAATTAACCAGAACTAAAGAAATGAATTACGAATTTAGAATTTAAAAAATAATGAAAAAGATTCTAATCTGATATTTGGACCAAATAGACTTTATGTGATTTAAAACTGATAAGTACTTTGAAAGGATAATTTTTCATTGATTTGATATTCAATTATTTTTTCGAAGATGTCGGTTCGAATACGGCCGGATCGAAGGAATATGTTCTAAGTGTTCGATGTTTTACAAAGTAGTGGATAATTTGATCGATAAAGGTAAGCTGTTAATTAGAGTAGCGAACTTATAATAGAGACGATCACAATGTTAAACGGAAGTTGCAATAAGATGAAATATATCAACAATGTATTGGTCACCTTCCGCGAAAGTTGAAAATCCAGGAGGTCTACTCTTATTCAACGAAAAACGATATTTCGATCGAAGTTTCGCATGTTTCTTAGCCCGGTGTCATTCGCATGAAAATTAAAACGTTTCGATTTTCTAAACCTACTCTAATTCATGAATTGTATAGAAGATGAACTCCAAACTGAAAGAAGGTTGCCTCTGAATCAGCTGCTTCTTCAGCTCAAGCTCTACATGCCGATCGAAGAGCAAGAGATGTGTCAGTGCAAATTTGGAAAAAAAAGTGTATTATGTTTTTAGTTTTTTTAAGGAGATATTTATAAAAATTTTTATTATATTAATATTTTATGTATAAATAAAATAATCTCATTATTCGGAAAAAGTTTCATTTCTTTTTAATTTTCATTTTTTTGTTTTTTTTTGTTTTCTCAATTCCATTATTTTTGAGTTACGACAGTATTTAGTTTTAAGTGCGATTTGTATAATTTGTCACGTACATTACGAGCCAATTAACCAACATTTAAATTGAACTCAAATGGACGTTACACTAATGAATAATACCAAATTACAAACAAAAAATACAAACGCAGTTACAGAAGACAGAAGTCCCTAGGGATGTTCTAGTTTACTTGTTCAAATCTAATGAGACCATTGCTTAATCGGTTAGAGGGAATATCAGACGAAAATCCTATTTATCTGAGGCCCACAAGAAACATCAAAGATAATGTTAGTGTCAGTGCGGTGGATAATGGTACCACGCCCAACTATATTCAGAACTGAAATCATAACCAAATTCATTCCTACTTCGTCAATAAAACTGTCGTAAAATTAAATTATGTTTCTATGTCCGACCATCAAAGCAACAATTAACCTTGTAATCATACCCTTGCAAATAACTTTAATAGGGGTTAGATAACAAACTAGTTAACGTTTTGTTTCACTTAGCTCTGTAGACTCTATTGTGCCTGTAATGGTCTGAGTTTAAATCCAATAGTTAATAAGTATGAATATAATCCAAACTAATATCATAAATGCGAAAGTGCCTATAGTTCATTTCACATTGGATGGGTAATGTGACAATTTAATTTTTTACGTTGCATGCATACTATTTTCAACTAATATCTTAACCAAGTCACAAAAAGAAATACTAAATTTGTTAAAATATATCAAAAACAATATTTATTGAATTTGTAATTTTAAGTAAATCACAAAATTTATGTAGATAGAAAATGAAATGATAAAGATAAAAATAAATTACCCCAACTGCTTAACGCGTAAAACGGAATATTTATCCATACAGATTTACACCATAGAATTGATAAATCGAAACGGCAATTCTATATCTCGCATCAATATGAGTGCATTTTATCTTGTTATCGTTTTGTTTTGTGCTTTGCGCGATTTTTTCGGAGTAATTGTTCAAATTACGTTTCGTTGCTATTGATTTTATGCTTTGTTGTTGACTTTTTGTTTGGTTGCTGTTTTTGTTTGATTTTTTATTTTATCTTGTATTCAGTTGAAACGCGTGCTAAGAGGCTTGTATGTGACTCGGAATTAGTGCAGGTGAAGCTGCAGAGCCTTGAACACCGCCGTTAAGTTGCCTGTTTATCGGTATTATAAAAGATATATCACGGAGAGTGTGCGAGGGAATTACACGATTTAATTTCACCTTCCCCTTTTCATCATCGGGGGACTAAACGTGGGTTGGGGTTCCACCCCTATGTTGTGGATATTCCCAGGATTCGCACGAAGCGTTTCGCTTCCACATTTAATTAGCGAACGTCTATGGAGTGGAATTTCCTGCATGAAGACTTGATACGTGAACGGGACTTGGGACTTTTCAAGGCGAGAGTGGACACGCTTTTTTTAGGTGTGCATGCTCTATTCTCGTATTCATCGTCACTTTCCATCAAGTGAGATGGAAGTCAAATGCGCACTTATTTTTTACTAAGCAAAAAAATAACAATACCGTCACTAAACGAAAATAATGGTTTTAAACTTATTTTCAAAAACATTAAAATTTATTCCCCGACAGTTGGCTTTGTCGTTTAGCACCGGAATTGCGTTTAACGTGCGACATTTAAATTGAAATAATATTTTTCAACACGATTTTTAACGTAGTTTTTCACCAATATGTAAGATAAGCAAGATGTATATTTAATAAACTGTAGAATGTAGTGCCTAAGTTTTCATCATAATCAATCAGTTATACTTCCCATTACAGGGCACGAGTCTTCTGTCAGACGACGGTTTTAGGCCACAGTCTGTAACGCTGGCCCAATGGTGGTTGAGATGAAATGAAATGAAATTATTTATTGGTAACAATGTTATACGTTACAAATCAGTTATCAATACCATTCAACATTTGTAAAACGGATATTACTTTAATATTACATTTCAAGTCAGTGATTATGATATTCACGATTAATTACAAAATAAACCAGTATTTACAAAAATTATAAGTCAAATTTACATTATATTACTTGTCATACAAAAATAAATAAATAAAATGAGTACAATATCAAATAATCAAAGTTAGATTATGATACGATGTAAATTACATTGTGATATTTGATTTTAAGAAATAAGAAATTCTTTAGAGTCATAGAATGGTTCTACTAGTAGCCACTTCTTTAACTTAATCTTAAAACTAAACGGTGAAGCTGCATCTTTGATGTCATACGGTATCTTATTGTATTGATTATATGAAAACTTATAGGCGTCCTATGTAGTGCTCCTACATAGGACGCCTATTAGTTTTCGGAACTGGCCACTTACATAAACAATATTTAAAAAGTAATTACAATATTTGAAAGTGGAACTCTTTGGCTGTTTAATACAGTTTGTTTCATCTGAATGTCACTTGTTTTTAGATTGTGGTGTCATTTTATATTTTAATTGCTTGTCTTCATCATCATGGTTTTAAGTCGTGAAAATTTTCGTAGTATGATTTTCTACGAATTTAGTGTAATTTAACAGCTCAACGGAGCTTCGCTCGGCTTAAAACTGCTTTTGGCGATGAAGCACCATGCAAGATGTCTATTTATAGCTGGTTTGCAGATTTCAAACGTGGTCGTATGAATCTCAGTGACGAATTTCGTGATGGTCGCCCGTCCACTGCCGTGAACAACAAAAACATCGATGCTGTGCGCCGTATGATCGAAACAGAAAGGCATGTGACATACCACGAGATTCGGGCATCTTTAGGCATAGGCATGAGTTAAATACAATCAATACTACACAAACATTTGGGTGTGAAAAAGCTGTGCTCGTGGTGGATCCCATACACTTTGCCAGAGGCTCAAAAAACGGATCGCGTCACTTGGTGCAATGCCAAGCTTACCAGATTCAACGAAGGGGCGTCAAATTTGGTGTGGGACATAGTAACAGGTGACGAAACATGGATTTATAGTTACGATCCCAAAACAAAGCAGCAATCGAGCGTATTGGTCTTTCGAGATGAGCCGAAACCAACCAAAGTGGCGCGCGTGCAAAGTGCTTCTAAGCAGATGATTGTTTCTTTTCTTTTTCTTCGTGAATAATGATTGGTACACGACCATTTGTTTGCCGGAAGTTATTGACAAACTCCGTAACAATAACCGGAAACGCCGTATCATCTTGCACCACGATAATGCCAGTTCTACACGGCCAGATAGACAAATGTATTTTTGAAGGTGAACAACATTAACCTAATGAACCATCGCGCATACAATAACCTGGCACCTTGTGACTTTTCTTTATTTCCAAAAATTAAGAACCAGTTAAGAAATCAACGATTTTCATCACCTGAAGAGACTGTCGAAGAGTAAGAAAAATATGTTTCCGAGATTGTGACAGAGGAGTGGCATAAATGTTTTCAAAATCTTTTCAAAATTCGTATGAAAAAGTGCATAACGGCTAACGGAGAATATTTTGAAAACCAATAAATTCATTTCTGACCATTTATAGTATTTTTTTCTTATTCATTCCGGAAACTGTTCTGACTTGGTTAATTTGGACGAAATCTTTTTAAGGTCGTTAAAGTGTGTGTTACAGACTTCAAACGTTTTGTGAGAGTAATGAAACTCCTTCGATGTGACCCATAAAATTTCAAAATAAATTTCACACACTAATTTCGAAAAACTCAGAGATGTATGAAGAAATATGCGAATGGGTTTTAGTTTTAACCGACTTTAAAAAAGGAGATTGATTTGTATGTATGTTACGCGACAACTCAAATATGTTACGCGATAAACACTGCATTGATTCTTTTTTTGTTGGAAAGAGGATATCTCAGTATTGGTCCCATTTAAATTTGAAGAAAATATTCCGCCTCTAAAGGTAAACTAGGGGCCGAATCCGGTTCCGCGCACTTTTCGGTTGCCGATTTCAATAAAACTTGGCAAATAGAAGTAATTCCATGAACTTTTGAGGTCGGTTTTTTAAGTACTCTGTTTTTTTGTGATGTGACGGGACGAACAAGTCGTGCGCCTGGTAGTAAGCCACACGCCTGCCCATAATAGTTGCAGTGTTACTCAGACCTTTAAATCATAAAGATCTGGAGGCACCGCCACTGCGCCCGTCACCCTGAGATATAAGTTGACATTCATGTGTGTGTAATTTCAACAGCACCCTTATCCTTCACAACCGGAACACGTGACCGTCAGCATGACTGGTCGCCTGTAGAACGTGACACAGAGTGTATATTCAAGAATTGCTACCTATTTGCTACTATTTACTACCTGTTCTAAATAATTGCTACCTTTGATATATTTAGAGAAATTTAAAAACATAATTGAGTAGCCATCCTGATATCAGGATGGCTGGTCGCCACTTTGTTCAGCATGAAAGGAGTAGATTTTCCAGAAGTATGTATTACCAATAATTGTTACCTATTTGCTACTTTCACGAATCAAAGGTATACGCTTCTTATCTATATTAGTTAAAAAAATATAAGCGATTTATTTTTTAAGTTTGAAATTACAGGCTCACGGGATTTGTCGATTTATGTCTCAGGAGTTGCGGGGGCACTGGGCAGTGCCACTCAGATTTTTGCGATTTAAAGCTCTGAGTGGCACTGCAACTGTTATGGACAGGCGAGTACCTTACCATCAGGCACAAGACTACTTGTTCGTCTCGTCACTTGATTTTATAAAAAAAAGAGAGTTGGACCGTTCTTATATTAACCAGAATAAAGTTGAATTTTCCTTTTGAATTTTAAGTTACAATACTTATGTATTGAATTTTATGATGGTTTTTTTACTACCATGACAATATTTATTATAACATAATAACAACGCACACACACACTCATGGCCCAGCACTACAACCCTGTATGGCGGATACCATGAACACACACACATTCATCTAAATAGACAACCATAAATTACACCCAAACTCACGAGTGAAATAAATGTAGGCAATGCACATATTTCTCCCGACCCGGGAATCAAACCCGGGACAGCGGCAGGCAGTTAAAGTAATGATATTCAATATTCTCTGTGAAATACTCTATTAGTTTGTTAATATTATTAATACAAAAATCGAACAACACCAAGATTCCTTCAATGTGATTGGACAATCATAACGAGGGATTCTTGGAAAATAAGATCTTATGAATTATTAAAAGTCATGGAACAAAAATTGTTGTGTATGATGTTAGTAATATCCTGTCAGGTTGTTATAGTATTTTGAAAAAAACCCTGTATCATACAATTATGAGATGTTGCTTTCTGTTTCTATTAATCAATCGCAAATAAAAATAGAACTTCCGGTGAAACAGTGCCTCAACTCCAATTTGTAAAATTTACAGAAAACACATTTGAATTTATGTTATTTCAATAAGCATTCAACGCTTTCTAGGGAAAAATGGAGGAATGCATAATGTATCTGTTTTCCATATAAATTGCATCCTTGTAATGGATTGGTATCACAAATTTATGCCGTCAAGTTTCTCACCGGAGGTGCGATATACATACACTATCAAAGTCCGCTTTGACGATTTCGTAAAAACATATAAATATATAACTAAAAAATATAATTCATAAATTCATTTATTTATGCAAATATGATGTACCTACATTTAAAAAAAATCAGTACCTAAACAAGAATCCTATTATTAGGGTAGGATACCCTAATAATTGTAGAATTGTACAACAAGTGCATAAAACGCGTCATTTGACCTGAGACGATATGATGATGTAATAGGTGGATACTTAAGTCGAGGGTAAAATGGGTTTTATGAACGAGTTATACACTTTGCTTTTCACTACGATTGCGAGGAAATTAAATAGCAATTATTACAAATAAACGATTATTTTCTAGACGTGACTCAGCTCGGACTACATAATTCTCTGTTGTATTTTACAAACTTTTATTTTTTATGCATTTCTATTTCTTTTATCTTATTAGAATTACTATTGCCTACTTTTTAATTATGTAATATAACATGGATTAAAAAAATAAAAGTAAAACCTTAATTTTATAAAATTGTAGTGTGCGTGGCTGTTGGCGCAGGCGTCATTGCCTCGGTCTTAAACGACGATTTTATTTTATGCACTAGAGCATAAAATCCTATTTAATGCACTAGAACATGAATTCCTATTTTATGCAGCCTAAACCCAGCATAAATACGAATTTTAAGAGCATGAGAAGTGAAAACATTTATATTATCATACAACGTTTAAAACATAAATCTTATATAAAATTCAACAAACAAACTAAAATTAAACTATCACTTTATTATATTAATTGTAAATTACATTTACATGTTAATATTTTTAGTTAATTTCTTATTATCCTTTGTTAATTGTTAAATATACCAATCCATTTCGTTTTAAAAACTCTTGCACGAATAAAAGCTTTTAATAGTATTTTTTTTTGATTCTGGTATTTTATTTAAGTTTTTACCGACATTGCATTGTAAATATATAACAAGAAATGTAATTTAATATCATAGATAGATAGATACATACATAAAACCTTTTTTTGTCTTCCATCACACACAACACTACAATACAGTAAAATGATTAAATGAGATACGCAGAAATCAAAATTAAAGAAAATAAAATAAAAACAAACAACTTAACGTAAATTTAAAAAAAACGTAAAAGTATAATATTAACCTCATTAGGTTATCAACAGCTTGTGTGTGCTAAAGCAAGCCAAATGGGCCGCGGCTCAGTGGAAAATTTGCTCAAAAGCAAAGCTCTGATTTTCAACCACTACCTTCGAGAGTAGCGCGTTGCGGTGCATCAAAAGCAAAAACATTGTGAAGTAATATAACATATTAATACTTTTATAAACGAAAACACCTTGATTACTGCGTATCCCGCAGTATCCTATTTCTAAAAATGAAATCCTTAACAATGTTTCTTTATATCAAAATAGACCCCTCAGTTCCCTCGAGGCTAGTATCTTTCGAACCAATAAGTGCACAAAATAAACTCACTCAGCTCGTTTTACCCCTAAAAATAATAGCCGACGGGGTTGGAATTCCTATTTCCACGAGATAAGACTGCCAGATATATAATACACTTACTGTCAACGATAAGACCCCTTCATTACAATGTTTGACAAATCTACGTTAGGATTTTTGCTTCTTCCGAATTTCCATTAAAAATATGTTATATGACAACAAAATACACATACGTCCGTCTCCGTATTTAATATTTCATTGTGAGTAAAACATTACCCATTAACCAACGTAATAAACAACCTTTGTTATTTGTAAGTATAACTTATTGACAAAACGAGTTTAATATGAGCTACGGGCTCTACATCTGACAGAACATCATCATCATCATGTATATAAGCCACGCTCTTGTCGGTGTTTCACTCTTCATTCCTCACGGTTCATAACCAGCTCTTTGACATCTTTATTGCTGCTCACTTTGGCGTTCTTCTTTATTTGTTGTACGCCGTTGTTGGTCTTCCTCTCCTTTTTTCCTTCAATCTTTCCCTCAATTGTATTAATTATAAACCGAAATACAATGCTCTGAAAAAGGTCTCGTGCTTGTTGTTACGGTTAGTCAGACGTGAGACGATATACTGTCCACGTTTAACCCTTTTGATCGACTTTTCCAACAGTCATCAGACGTGTCAATTTAAACCTTTTTCTTACATTCAAGTACGTCTAGGGGCAAACGAAGAAACGATGACACAGTATAAGATAGCATAAAGACGCACGTATCAAAACTTTAAATAGATTTCTCAACCCCAATACAATCAATCATCTAACAATGATAGTGTATTTATTTGAAACGCTTTCATTACAAGATATTCTTTGGTGGCACCCCCCTTCCCAACTCTTAAATTTATATCCTAAGGCCACCTGTTATACATTGACTTACTCTGTGATACTTACATTACTGTTCTGTGTTGTCATTGTAATTTTAATGTGCAATAAAGTATATTTTATTCATTCATTCGCTCGACTCACTAATTTCTACCTTATACCACTACAGTTCATTGGTGCCACCGCCACCGCCTGAAAAACACAGCTCGCCTGGATAGTTACCGCCATCGCCAGTCTGAAAGAAACACTGCCTGAAGGGAACACCACCACTGCATGGTAAATTATGGGCAATTACAAGACATTATGACGCCACTATACCTGACTACAAAAAACTCAATTTAAGTAGCAGTAGTCTGCAGTAGAGCTCCTCGTGAAAGGGTTCGTCCAGGGAAGTACTACCACCTTACCAATTTCTGCCGGAGTAATATAAGCATTAATGCATTTCGGTTTTGAAGGGTAAGGGTGCTGGTGAAATTACAGGCATATGGGACTGTTTCAGGATGAAAGGTGCAATGGATGCTCCTCGGACCTTTGTGATTTAAAGCTCTTAGTGGCACTGTGACTCTTATGGTCACTTGGTATAATAAAGTAACTCCTTATAAACTCTTATCGGAAGAAAAAAAATCATTCACATTTATTTTGATGTCCAAGCTCTTTCATGACGACTAAGTATATAAATGAATACGTCCAGCGTAATCTTTTGATGGACCAAGATATTTTTCTAAAGGAAAAGTAATTGAAAGGCCATTTCCTCTGCATAGAAATTATTTCTAAGTTGGATAAAGAAATAAAATCAAGCTTCATTTTCCTTTTTATAGTCACACGACTGTTGACAGAAATAGCCGGAACCAATTTAAGATAAAAATAAACTCTTTGATGAGTACCAACATTCGACTTTTACACGACAAAATTTTTATTTTTGTAAATTATTAACACTTTAGTTTAACAGATAACACCTACGTTATTCTTTTTGAGGACCTATGTAGCCCCGGGTTCGATTGTCGTTCGAACCAATTTGGGAAACAAACTTTTCTAAATTGGGTCTGTATGTTCTGCCAGGTGCCAAAGGCCCCAAGTCTATTAATTTGAAATCATCGCAGTTATGTGTCGATAGAGTGTCCTATCTACGGAAAGATTTTGTTTGTTTGGAATAGGTAATTCTCCTAAAAGTTAAGAGTAGTGACTTATCAGTGGCTAGTCCGATGACTAGATAGTCACTGTTATTATTTGAGATAAGAAAATACATTAATTTGTCAAACAAAGACTAAATTGCTGATTAAACGAGATTAAAATGAAGATTATGCGTCAAGTCTATTCCAATCCATTATGCCAAAAAGTAAACAAATCAGTCCGGTGAAAATTCTAAAGCAATCACTCTATAAATGGAATAAGTAACATTTTCACGTATATTTGAAGATTTTAACTTGATATCTCATCACCATTTCCAGCAATATTAATTTGAATAACATATTAAAATCTTATTTGAAAAATGTTAATTCAAACGCGAGGTTAGTAATCAAATATGGATTTGAGAATAGTCTATGGTTGCATAGGGCTGTACGGAAATAATTCATTCGGTTCATTCAATAAAATTTTTTGTAATCGATTAGTGAATCGAAAATTTTATCACAATCGAACGCATGTGTAAGTATAAGATTTGAAGGACGATTTAAAATTAGATTTCGGAAATTTTAAATTGGCTTTTTTGTTATGTAAGAAAAAATTTCTAATCTCATGTATGAAATATCTTCACTCAGTATTTAATCACATATTTTTTGTGGTAATCAGCAGCGAAATCGCAAAACTCTTTTTATTATATAAATTCCATTTATTCCAACTGATTCAATTAAACAAATCAATTCATTCAATTAATTAATCGATTGGTAGTTGGCAGTACAGTTGGTCATCACTAAACTGTCTATGGTCGTGTCAATGATCTGTTTGTTTATTTTTTTGGAACCCTGGATCCCTTGATTGGAACGGATTATAGTAATTTTTATGGTAGTTTTAGTAAGGCAACATGATCGGTAGTGATATAATGAGTAAATGCCATCACTACCGTTCCACTGACACTCCACTTAGACTGTCTATTGCAACTAAATAACACTACAACAAATATTATCATCTGAGTGGAGTCTCAATGAAATTGCAATGACCTGTGGTTTCAAGAAAATGAGCAGACATGGGGCCCTAGAGTGAATTCCATTATTCTGGTATTCATAATACATAAATTCTCTAGTTTCAGGTAATTCGTGTGGTTTTTGCCGTATTATTAGCATTATTTTTACCTACTTTTTTAGCGTATTATTTTTACAACATCATTAAAATTAAAGATGCAATTTGTAGATCATATCTGAAACGATCTCTTATTGTATTTGATTTTAGTTTATAATTTTTTTTTCATCTCATTAGCACGGGATGGCTTTCATTCACATTAGAAATCTGCGCGCTAAAGCGTTTTTGAATAGGTTTTTGAAATTCGAACTTGACGATGGACAAGGAAAAACATAATGACACGTTCAACTACGCGCTTTGTCGTAGATTATTTATATAATATAAATCCGTTGGTGCGTATTATTCTTGTTATTGTGGACATTAAATTGTCAACGATAACTAATTTTGTTTATTATAACTTATTTGTTATAGTTCAACTGTATTTCTTTCATCTACCATTTACCATTCCTCGCTATAGTGAAGTGAAAAGTTGTGTGTTTCGCTCGGCAGCAAAGTTGTTCTGCGTCTCGCGCCTTGAATACCTTACTACGCTCAGGGTTCTATTCTTGACCCACTTGCTTATCTCGTGGTTCAACCTTAGCTTCCTTCACTTCCTCAGGTTTCAATACAAGCACTAGCTTCAAACAACAACTTTGCAGCCATGCATAGCAAATAACTATTTCCAGCACAATTATTACAACAAACTATTATTAAGGAAATAAATAAATAAAATTAAATTTAACCTTAAAAGAGTCAAAATATTTTTTGACACTTCTAAGGTATTTATCTCAAATACAATCTGCGGATATCGAAATTTCTAATATTCAGCCGAAAATCTTTGTTTATTGAATTGATCTTGTCTAAAGGCCGTTTCACACGTTCCGTGATTTTACCCATTACCTCGCTTAAGCTCGCACCCGGGCACCAAGAGAAAAGACGCAGACGCGTCCGTAGCGGTACATGGATCAATGCTTGGCAAATAAAAATAAAATTTAAGTTTTTATTTGTCAAGTTTTATTGAAATCGGTTAACGGAAATTTAGTGACAATTGTCTGCATATATATATAGGTTTTAGGGTACCGAATACAGGACAAAAACTCCTGTTGTACACATTCTAGTTTAAAATTAAATCGTTGCTAAAGTGTCTATTCTTTGCGTATTCATTAGTAAAAAAATACTGTAACTGTTAATTAAAACACTATGTTTACTAGTTTTCGTGATAAGACTCTGAACAATTATTACTTGTAGGAAATGAAACTTTTTCCGGATTTAAATGGCGTATATTTGTTTTTTCAAACAAACCGACGTTTCGGGTCCTACATGCGAATACGTTGAAGATTCCACGCCAATGCCGCAGGCCCCGTGTAAAACCACCAACAGTCGAGCGAAGACGTTTTACCTTACGTGAGAGGTGTTACAGACAAGCTCGGAAGAGTCCTCAGGCGTGCATCTATTAAAACCTATTTCAAACCCCCGAGGAAGAATTCTCAGTTCCTGAGACCCGTGAAATGTAACATCCCCTTACAGGACGCAGGAGTTTACAAGCTGGACTGTGAGTGCGGGCTCTCTTATATTGGACAAACGAAGCGAAGTATTTGTACCCGCGTAAAAGAACATATAGGTGATGTCAAAGACCGTCGCGTAAACAAGTCTGCAGTTTGTGAGCATGTCATGGATAAATCTACACATTCAATGAAGTTTGACAAACCCCAGGTCCTTGCAAAAGAAGTCCATTATCTACCCAGGATGCTGCGAGAGGCCATTGAAATCAAAAAACATCCTAATTCAACAGGGAAGATGGTATCTCCGTACCACCAGTTTGGGATCCAGTATTTCCTTTGATGAAACATCCCAAACAGACATAAGACTACAGTACTAATTAATATGTTTTAGTTTATTCTAATTTCTATTATTAATTAATAATAAATTGAACTTAATAAAAATTCATTCAATAAAATAATTTGTAAAACTTACTGTAGCGTAAATTGGAATGTTTTCTTTGTAAAATTACAAATAAGGTATTTAATTAATAACTATTGTAACTATAGTGAAAAACAGGGTGGTTTGCATTAATATTAGACATAACTGGTTGAAGACTGTGCCACCTCAGTCAACCGTGACCATGGGAGCTGTAAAGGGCCCGAAACGTCGGTTTGTTTGAAAAACAAATATACGCGATTTAAATCTGGAAAAATAGTTTTATGTCCTACGTGTAACAATCGCGAAAACCTAAGAACTCGATAATTATTACTTGTTTATTAAAAAAAAACATCATACATCTATGTCCCAAGTTTTATTGAAATCGGTGGACGGAAAGTAGGTGAAATCCAATAAAACAATAAATCCAATTATCCTCTAATTTGCGACCATTAGACATATGGTACCATTAGGAATGGTACTACTATTGAGGGGGTACCCCTTTCGAACAAAAAAAGAATAATCGAAATCGGTTCACAAATGTCGAAGTAATCGTGTAATAATCTCAATTCTGTTTTTTTTTTTCTGTATAGATGTATGTATACAAAAAACAGTCCTCCACCTTTTTTTTAAGTCGTTCTCATTTTTTTTAAGTTGTTTAAAAATGGGGGAGGCTGGTGTGCGGTGATGCGTTGTAATTTTGTTATTGGTTAATTATTATCATGAAATAGACGGAGACGATGCGTGGCAGTCGGCTGTATGACGCAATCAGTAAAATACTGGAACGTGAGAAGCCGCCTTAATAAGGCTCATTTTCTATTCTGATGGGCGGAAAAAAAGACATTTGGAACATAAAATTTAAGTACATATTCATGTAACTGTCACAGATGTTTCTCACCTAGAACTGTTTGTTAAATTTTGGAATATGATGAACAATATTATCGTATGCATGCGACTAAATGTGCCTGCAAGTGTAACTTCACCAATATAAAGCAAAGTATTGCTATTGTAAACTAAAGATCGTTAGTTAAGTGACAATTTCGGGGATGAAACAATTACAAAAGTTATTTTAGCGCGCAGTATTTGTAATTAAAGTTTACGATTTCAAAGGACATTTAAAGGGTATCTACCAAGATGTATCAACTGTTAAATAAGCAAGCAATGGAGGGGTTTTCTAATGTTAATCTTCTAATTCATTGTATATGAGCACAAAAAAGCTGTTCATACACTTTAAAAAAAACTTAACCCGTTCATGGACAGTAACAGCATTTACCGTAAAATTTAATTAGAATATGATAGTGCGGGGTACCCCGTTTCGCTATTTGGGTTTGAAAAACCAATTACGGGCTTTACAGTGCGATTTCTAAGTGCTTCTGTGTGGTTGCCGCCTATTGCTTGCCCATAGGGAAGTATTAACAACGTACTCATAAAATTTAATGATTTACACACATTGAATATTTTATATTTATTATTATTTTTTATATTGCGTTCCGGTTATGAAAGGCAAGTAAAGGTGCTGGTAAAATTACAGGTTATAAATATAAATAAATAACGCACACACTCAACATAGCCTCGCACTAGGGAAACCCTGTGTCGCGGGTGCCATGGACACACACATGGACAACCACAAATTACACCCAAACTCACGAGATAAATAATTGTAGGCCATACAACTATTTCTCCCGGCCCGGGAATCGAACCTGGGACCTCTGCGTGGCAGTCCGGCATGGTAACCGTTCGGCCACGGAGGCAGTTACGTGAGACTTATCTCAGTGGCAGTGCCCTTCAGATCTTTGTGATTTACAGCACTGAGTAAACTGCAACTGTTATGGACAGGCGTATCACTTACGACCAGGTGGGCGATTTGTTCGCCCCGTCGTTTGGTTTTAACAACCTTTTGTTTGGTTTTAGCACCATCTGTGAGAAATCTATGAAAGTTTTTAGTCACAACCTTCACGCTTTGAGACCAGTGCACCCATTTGAAGGTTACTTTGCCACAGACTCTCTATAGCTGTTCACTTTGATCTTCTTTTTTATTTGTTCACTATATGCCATTAATGGTCTTCCTCTCTTTCTTTGCCCTTCTATCCTCCCCTCAGTTATCACTCTCGCAAATTCGTCATTATGCAACAAATGTCCAAACATTTTCCCTCTTCTCCTTTCTATTGCATTCAAAAGACTTCTTTCCTCCCCAACCCTTTCCAAAACTTCTTCATTTGATATTTTTTCAATCCATTTTATTGTTTCCATTCGCCTCCAGCACCACATTTCAAATGACTCTTTTTACGTAGAGGTTTAAAAATGAATGTTGTGCCCACGTCTACAAAAATTCGGAATTATTCGATCCCACTGCTGGGCACAGGTTTCCTCTAAGGACAGGATTAAGGCCATTTTTTGCAGACTGTAAAAAAACAGTTTTTTTCTTTCAGTAGCATTGCTACGCTAAGTCTACTACATATAAAGTCGCCAATTACAACGAGTAGGCTGTAACATTTTTTATCGTGTTCGAGATCGTGACATTTTCGCAAGTAACATTTCTAGATAAGGAGCTGTTAGATATCGCATGACATCTCTACGTTTTGTTCACTTTGCGATAATTGGCCGTAACCGCAAACCTATGTTATAGATTTTAAAAATTAAATTACATTTGTCCGTCTACCGTTTCTACATTATAGTCTTCGACTATATGTGACACGAGAGGCGGTTATTAATTTTCCTAAGTATGAAAAAAAAGCCGATGATGGCTACTTTTTATCCGACTTCAAAAAAGGAGGAGGTTCTCAATTCGACTGTATGTTTTTTCTTTTTTTTTGTATGTATGAACCGGGAATCGATTTTGATGATTCGTTTTTTGTTGGAAAGATGGTACCTCCAGTGGTCCCATTTAATTCTGAAGAAAATCATCCACTCTAAAGGTGGCTGCTCACGCATGAAGATTCATTTTTATAAATAGCGTCTAAATTTTATTATAAGGAGCAATTATTTTAATGGTTGATTTTCTATTCTCCAATTCAAGGCGTTTTTATCTCTCAACATATTTTGAGAAGTGGGAACCGATTTTTATTATCTTCATTATTATCATTTTATATAGTGGCGAACTAGGGGATAAATCCAGGTTTGGGCACTTTCCGGTAACCGATTTCAATAAAACTTGGCAAATAGATGTAATTCCACAGACTGAGATTATTTCAAGACAAAATACACTTATTTCATTTGTTAAATATGGTAAATAGTCTGTTAAAAAAGTATTTGTTCATTTTTAAACACTTCACTTTTTTCTTTCGACATATTGTACAGGGTCAAGAGCACGTCAAACTTGACACTTAAGATTTAAATCCAACTCTACGGCGCTTATGATAAGAATGGTCCAAAGTACAAAGTGTCAAGCTTGACGTGCTCTTGACTGTACATGCAAAGTAATTAACAAATGTGTGTAGGTACTAATTTCGATCTTAATATGATAGTGGTCAATATTTTTTTTTTAATTGGAAGCTTGTCAAAAGACTTTCAGCCACCCTTCCTATCAGACACACAATATTTAACGTAATATGTTAAAATAGAGTCAAATGTTTTTAATATGTGGTGCCCACTATATTCTATACTACCACCACAATCAGAAATGTTCCTTCTACCTTCTACTAGCTTCCTATCCTGACACACATCTTTCGCCTTTTTAACGCGTATTAATGCATGTTAAAGAAAATTAAAATAAATATATTTCAAGAATTTACGGTCCCAGGACTTGTTGTTTACTTGTTTACATAAGTCTACATACTTGTTTTAAATTTATTTGTCTGAAATTCTTGGATTTTGCGTATGTAGATAAATATTTATGTCTAAATATAGTGGTGTAATAGTAAAAAAGATTTGCTGAAAATTATACCTTACGTAATTTAATAGCTTTCACAGATTTGCCAAAGTTCAGCAACAGCGTGACTAAATATACCTATACTAGTTGCCGTCATTAGTTTGAATCATTTTCAGTTTGAACCGCAGGGTACCCTCGTTTGGAGCGTGACGTCACGAAGCATTGAACTACACGGTATCGACATTTGCGAAATCGGTCTGCTCCCGACATCCCATTAATTTACGTCGATAACCATTTCGTTCCGTCGAATTAATTTTTAGAACAGGCAATACTACGAGTTTAATAATGTTTATTGAAAAAGTATAATATCACACTCTTGGTGTAATGACGTCAGATAAGCAATGACACCTTTTCAGTAGAGAGATTTAAATTCTATGAAGAAATCTATGAATTCTAAAAACGAAATTATAATCGACATATATTTTTATGCTTAAATGGGAGAGTTATAAAACGTGACATGTGTACAATTTGCTTCATGTAATTCGTATAACTTTTATGACTTTAATGTGATAAAAGCGTTTTTGATTTGTGAACACAAATGTGGTTTTATTATCTTTTTTGTCTTTTGTCAGGAATTGTCATGCAGAAATTTAAAAAAATAAATTTGGATTGAATGCGCACTATCAAGTTGTTAATGTACGTTCTTTGAATATTACAATTCTATGTTAATTTACTGAATTACCACTGTTCTACAGATTTAAATTCCGTAATAATTTCATTGCAATAAATGAATATTAAGATAATGAATGAATAATTCAGAATAATTATTCAATGATAATAATGATAATGATCCATGTACTATGAGTATAAGGGTAACTAAATTAACTTCAGGGGGAGTACATGGCTTTCGCCATTCTCCACCAAATTTCGAGCAAGTAAAATTCTGACCCGGTAAATCATGTAACCTAACTGCTTGTAAAGTGTAATATATGTAATACCTCTGGAAATCATGTACTTAACCGAACTGCTTATGAAGCATAGTATTTCTAGGAAATATAGGCCTTTTGCGGTAAGTGCCTTTTTACTATAACCTGTATTTAACTTAAGTAGGGAGTGTTTTTAGGCGATTGTACCTGATTTATATGATTTCGTTTTGTTGCAGTCTTTACGCTTTTACATTACCTGTTCTTTTCCCTTCCTGTACCTTCTCCGACTTATTTCTACAATAAAATTCAGGTGAACTAAACTCCCCGTGACAGCGCTTTAAGAAAAGGTTGCATACTGTGTACTATATTTCAGTTGTTTAGGCTTTTAGAAAAAACAAATAGTACTGTGAGCATTAATGCGTTCCGGTTTTGAAGGGTAAGGGTGGAATTACAAGCACATGGGACTTGTCACTTGTCTGAGGGTGACGGGCGCAGTGGCAGTGTCCTTCAGATCTTTGCGATTTAACCTGCATCTGCTATACACAGAAGTTTCGCTTACCACCGACGCACGACTTATTCGTCCCGTCACTTGATATGATAAAAAAATACGAAAAACAATAATACGCTTCCGGGGTACAACCTGGGGCATCTTGACCAAATCATCAATTTCGAAAGTTATTTTCCTATGTTGATCCTATTGACAAACGAACCTAGACCATCACCAAGCGGGCATAGTCCCGGGCCACCGATAGATAGAAAAACGTCGTATTATACATACAACACTCTTGACAATACTTATCGTAATATAGAAGCACATACACTTTATTGCACACACACAAGTACAAAAACAGTACTTAGGTTAAATTAATGTGAGCAACGGCTGTCTTATCGCTAAGAGCGATCTCTTCCAGACAACCTTTCAGCCAGATGAACGCAAACAGGGCTATATAGTTAAATTTTTATTGAATTGATATTCAATTACTTTTCTTGTGAAATTACTCCACTAGTTTGTTATAATTATTAATACAAAGATCGAACACTCAGAAAAAACACTCAGAAAAAATTCCTTCGATCCGGTCGGATTCGAACCGACGTCTTCTTGCATACCGTGACAGACGCTATACCAACTAAGCCACGGAACGAACCAAAGGACCTCACGAATTTTTCTATGTGCTTGTGTCGTATCTTTGTACTTGGTCTTTCAACGACTTTTTAGTCGTAGCGCCATCTATGAGAAATCTATAACAGATTTATCACCCAGTTAGTACCTTTACAGCTACCAGTCCTGGCGAGAGATGTCGCTATTCACTGTATTAATTAAATTTTTATTGAATTGATATTGAATTATTTTTTGTGAAATTACTCCACTAGTTCGTTATAATTATTAATACAAAGATCGAACACTCAGAAAAAACACCTTCGATTCGAACCTATGTTCTATGAGAAATCTATGACATATTTATCACCCAGTTAGTACCTTTACAGCTACCAGTCCTGGCGAGAGATGTCGCTATTCACTGTATTAATTAAATTTTTATTGAATTGATAATCAATTACATTTTTTGTGAAGGGCTATATAGCTTTTTTTTTTAGAAGTTTAATACTTTTTGTTTATTTACTGATTGAAAAGTCAATACTACCGAAGCGTCAAATTTGTTTCTTTTTTACTTTATTTCAAAATTCTGCACATTTGCGCAAAAATGTTATAATTTAATATTTTTCCCATAAATTGAATATGTGACGTTGACATCATTTCAGATTGAAATCGAAATTCAAAATTTGGGCTCCGTCAGGACATGTAACATTGTAATTTTTATTCTAGTCTCAAAGTTCATTTCCGTTCGTAAATTGTACAATTGAGTGGACGTCAAGAAAGCTTCGCTCATTACGCATCCATTCACAGAAATGTAAATATTTTTCTAGGAGACGTCACACGTTGGTTCGAATCTGGGCGGATCGAAGGAATTCTATTCTACTAAGTATTCGATCTTTGTATTGTCAAACTAGTGGAGTAGTTTCACAAAAACAATTGAATATCAATTCAATAAAAAATTAAATACAATGAATAGCGATATCTCTAGTCAGGTCTGGGAGCTGTAAAAATCTGTAAGAAAACTAGTAAGTAAGTAAGTAAAGGAAACTGGGTGACAAAATACTTAGGATTTCTCATTGATAGCGCTATGGCTAAAATGTCGTTGAAAAAAACAAAGACACGAATTTTATGTGAAATTTTGAAACAAATTCATATAAAAGAAGTGAGCACGAAATTCCAAAAAATTTAGTATTGTAATTTTTCTTAGTGATTACCGAGTTCAATATTAAAGAATGGTAGATGTATGATTACAAATTATTTCGTGTATTTCTTTTTATAACTAGTGACGGGACGAACACATCGTGCTACTGGTGGTAAGCGACACGACTGTCCATAACAGTTGCTGTGCCACTCAGAGCTTTAAAACACAAAGATCTGAGGGGCACTGCCACTGCACCCCTCAACCCGCAAAACCGAAACGCAGTAATGCTCATATTTCAGCTTGGCGGCAGGAATAAGTAAGGTGGCAGTACTTCCCCGAACGAACTTTTTACAAGGAGCCCTACTACTACTAAATGTGTATGTATAATATCAACGTTTTTGTATAACGCTCAACATATTTTATTAAAGCCCTATGTAATCACATTGTTGATTCAACTAATTGTGTCGACAGAAATAATCTTTTCCCAGATCTCCCAACCAGCACTGTAACAGGGTAATTTAAATACTTATAAATACGGTATAATAAAAAGTGTATGATGATACATAGCGGTGTATATTTCAGAAAATGTTTGCTGCAACTTCAAAAACAAAACAGGGTTCATGATAACCATAAGGTTATAATTAAGCTGTTTTAAGCTATAAGGTATTTAAGCTGAAAGGTAATATCTGTATTTACCAATTCCTTGTTAATCTAAGTTCTGTAATAGAAAAAGTTAGCAGTTAACCTGTGATCAGTTTTGCAATCCACGTCTGACACAGTTTATCATTTGTTATGGCGGTTGCCATTACGACTTTTCCAAATTTTTAGGGCAGTTGTTTTTTTCCTTAAAAAACAATATAAGGAGTCGTTACTTATATGTAAATAGATTTCAAAACTGACTGTCACCTTTGATTTAATAAAACGAAAATATTTTTAAAACGTATTTGGCCCCAAGCTTGACAATTTTCTTGAATTCACTGGTCATTGTAATTCCATTAAGATTCCACTGGTATTGAATTACAATTATGATAATAGATTATTCTGCTAAAATCTACATTTATTTCCTTCGTGAGTCTGGGTGTAATTTTGTAAAGTTGTTGTCCATGGCCCCTGCGACACAGAGTTTGCCTAGTTCGAGGCTATGAGTGTGTGCTTTATTATTATTATTATTATACAATCATTAACGGTCGTTGTTGCCTTACTAAAACTACCATGGAAATTGCTATGCATATCTTTATTTTTATTTTATTCGTCGAAATGACGTCGAATCGCCATTGAAGACTGAAATACCAAAAAAATTCCAATGGCATTTGAACAATAGGTCAATAGCTAGCCATGTCAGTGGTCAGCAACCACTCATAATTTTTGGCAAATTACCAAATACCAATGAGACTATCTAGATGATTTGAAATTAACAGATTTAGGATCCTGGTCGTATGTAAACCTCACATTAGGTTGTATGGAGTAAAGATGACGCATCCACTGATCCACTTCCTGCATATTTTTTTCTTTTACGTTGTTTCCCTTGACGATTGTAAATACAATTGTAACGCTATATAATACCTGTTCTGTAGCACTTTTTAACAAAATATACTTATATGACGAAACACAGCTATTAACGTTCATAAAAAACACCCTTCCATATTTGAGCCCGTTAAAAGTGACCGTCGGAAATGCAAATTATCCTCCCTACAACCAATCTAGATATGTATACAAACAGCCATTACTACCAGGCTGTACTAATATAAAATTCTACCAAATATATTTAGAACTGATGACAAGTATTCCACATTTAAAAGCAAACTAAACGTATTACTGGTCTTTAAAAGTTACTACTCATTAGGAGAGTTCTAGTCAGATACAGAGTTGTGAGAAAAATAAATGTTCTATCACTCGTAACCTACCTGTAACTTCTAGTAGACGTTTCGTTGTATTTCCATTTTTAAAGATTAAAATAGCCAAGGTTAAAGTCAAATATATTTATTTCAAAGGCAAAAAAATACACTTAACATCGTCATACTGATTAAACTCTACTGCTCATTCGTAAGGCAGATTCCCCTGAGAAGAATAAGCAAGAAACTTTAAGGGTTGTTCTTTGTAAATATACATTTGAATACATTTATCATTACAATATTTAATTTAAACATCTTCGATCGATACTACCTGCAAGAGCTAAATGGGTCACTTCCACGGATCTTTGTCGTCCAAGTACGAAGAAGCTGTATAATAACCTTTAGTATAAAGTTTTTGTTTCACTTTAGTATTAAGCCTCGTGAATGGCAAATTTTGAATATCAATCGGAATCTTATTATTTGACAGTCGTCTTCATAAAGTTCTTGAACAATTCGTTTATTTTTATTGCTCGTATTGAAGTTGTGTCTGTTATTTTATTTAACATAAATAACATTTTCATAAATGTACTGCGACGTTAGTGTAAGTATATTAATCTCTTTTAACTTGTCTCTCAAAGACACTTTGGGGCCCAGATTGTAAATTGCCCTAACCGCACATGTCTGCAGTACAAAGATTATATTAATATCTATGGGTAAGTCGACGTATACCAACCTATATATGGCAACACCCTAACAGGGTCCATATTTGTGAGACATACTTTTCTCTGTGCTATCCATGACACAATTAAATAAATAAAGCTATGCTAGCTAGTTAGCTAGTTATGTTGAGAGTGCCATATAAAGTTTTGACGCAGAATAATTCCAAACAATCTCTCTCCTTTTGTAGGTACATTCTCCACAGGCAATTCCAAGGAAAAGCAAAATTCAATTTGGCAGAGGTCAAATTAATCACAGAGGCTTAAAAATAATTAAATCACGCGTACAAAACGAGTAATTGATTGAGGAACTTTTGCCTGCAGTCAAAAGGGTATAAAGCCGGATTCCGAACTTCGGGCCTGCTCATTTTAATGTGGTACAGATTTCAACTTAAGTAACTTTCATTAATTTAGTTTATAGAAAGAAATCAATAAATAAAACATAGAGCTTGTAGTTTTATTTTTTATTTTTACTTCAAGACCTTGGTGGCTCAATTGTTTGCACTATAGTCGCTGATTGAGGTGTCCCAAGTTCGATTTTACGGTAGGAACAATTTGAGAAACTATCTTTCTAAATCGGTTCTGGTATGGGTTTTTTGAATAGAAGAACTGAAAGACCTTTTTCAGACCAGCTGTGTTTATCTAGAACAATAATATAGCCTCCTAAATCCCGTGTACATCAAAATGTACATAATATTTGAAGAGATTCAGGCCCAGATAATATTTTTATCTGGGCCTGAATCTCTTTTATGGTGACATAACCGCCCATACATTACAATGAAAATATCGCATTCAAATTTGGAACTATATATTATATTCATTGTGACCTATTTATCCTATATAACCTATTTATCTAGAAAAACATGTTTTACATACAAAACTGAAAGCATACTTGCTTGAGCCAGATACATGTAATAATATTTAGTCCATTGTAGTTTTATATAATAAACCGGTAAGCAACACACCTGTCCATAACAATTACAGTGGCACTCAGAGTTTTAAATCACAAAAATCTGACCCTGAGACATAAATTAACAAGTGCAATGTGCCTGTAATTTCCAGCATCCTTAGCCTTCAAAACCGGAACGCAGTAATGTTCACATTATTGCTTGGCGGTAGAAATAGGTAAGGTCATAAGGTGGCAGCATTTCCCTGGACGACCTTCTTCTTCTCTCTCTGTTCTCGTCTTTGTAAGATAGTAAAGGATATTATTATTATGTATGCTAAAATCAAAAAGTTAAGTATGTAAGCAAAAAATTTTAAGTACACATTTACTGAAATAGTATTAAATAGTGAAGAAGTTGACATGAAAACTTATTTTATTCTGTACTTTGAAACCATTTCAAAACAAACATGTTAACCTCCTAACACCCAGCAAACTACAATGGGAAAAGCGCTAAATGCGCAATGTACTAAATACTATTTCATTTATTAGCCGACTTCAAAAAAGAAGGAGGTTCTCAATCATTTTTTTACATGTATGTACGAGCTTACTCCGACATTTGTGAACAGATTTTGATGATTCTTTTTGTTGGAAAGAGGGTACCTCATTATTGGTCCCATATAAATTTGAAGAAAATATTCCACCTCTAAGGTTGGAAAACTAGGGGATGAATCTGTTTAGCGCACTTTCCTTAAACCGATTTCAATAAAACTTGCCAAATGGACGGAATTCCACGAACTTTTGAGGTCGGTTTTATTTTTTATAAAAAAGTTCTTTATTTCACATACACAAGCTAGCAACTTTCATTACATTAACCAAAGGCAAAGTTCTACAACAAGCACATAGAAAAATTCATAAGGTCCGCTAGTTCCTTCCGTGGCTTAGTTGGCATAGCGTCTGACACGATTTGTTGGAAGACTCTGGTTCGGATCCAGCCGGATGGAAGGACTTTTTTTCTATAAGTGTTTCATCTTTGTATTATATCTACTAAATTATATTGCCTATACCATATTATATTATAAACTGTTTTTATATTCCATAACGCATTTCCAAGTACAGCTATTTTATTGAACTCCTCACAAAGAACAGGCAAATAGGTCAATTTCCCGTCAATAACATTTAAAGTCCTCATCGCTCGTGTCAGTGGTGCTCTTTTCAGTAGGTTGGTTCTCCCGCGAGGAATCGCTAACAACTGATTCAATTACATGCATTAGGCCCAAGCAAGCCCTCAATTTTGTATGAAAAACATGTTTTTGTATATAACCTTATTATAGAAAAGTTTTCTATATTTAAACTAAACTTGGATTCCCCAGTGGTTTATTTAAAAAAATGTTAGCTTTGATGCACTTAAGATAGACTCGGCAGTTCGTTTTTCTATATGGATATTTGTAAAATTTGGTACTACGACTAGGTATTTCTCAATAGAAACTTTCCTCTTTATTGTTAGCAACGATTCTTTGCCTTGTTAGAGAAAAATCACGTCTTTACTTCGACAAAGTTTCCCTAACTTCCCCCCGATATCGACTTTATAAGGATTACGAAACATTTGTTTTTTTATTCTTGTAAGCAATTGACCAGTAAAGATTTATTAGTGCGTATTTTTCTTTTACCATTAATAATACCTTCGCGTATCGTCTGCGGTCCCTAAAAGTACCCATTCTAAGGAAGAAATATCACACAATTCACTTAGAACTTTTTAAAGAAAAACGAGAAGTTTACAGAAAATGTCAAATAAAATCTTTCACAACAACAAAGGTTCTAATGTACCAACGTAAAAAGAAATTACGTAATAAGAATATTCTGGGAAATCGTTCAATTTTCAGTTATTTATTAAAATATTTGAATTATATTCAGCACGTTTTAATCAGTCATCGCTAGAGTTGCCACCTTCCGTCAAGAACACCTGATTGTTATAAATTATAAGCGCGTGCCGCCCCCTGCGCCTCGTTCGCTGTTTTATTTATACAGATTGTTTAAAACGTAGATTTCGATTTAATTCTAATTTATAAATTACCCTTTCGTAGCTCCAATTATCGAATTGTCATCCATTGATTCAAATAGGTGTCTCGGTTATTTGCTTTTATTTCTTGTTCACTATTTATTTACACATTTCGTTTTTAATTTACAAATAGAATAATTAAAAAACAAACAACGTTTGTGTTAACTATTCTTTAATAGCAATTTTTTACATTACCCTAATGACCGCTTTTATAACTTATATTAAGAACGTTGTATATCTACCATTTTTCAAATTCAATTTTTTTATCTATTATCAGACCGATTACTCCGTTTTTGTTAATAACAATCTTATGCGCTAATAGAAACAAAGAGAACAATTTATAACAAATTAAATTAAATTACATTATTATATGTTCATGCGTAGCATGGTGAACTTTCCTCAAGATAGAAGATATCATTGGAGCTCCCACGCAGTCGCAACATCTGTGACGCAATTTTTTGGTTTTCTAGTTTTCGATAGAACTACATTAAAAATTCCGTGAGATCTGTTTATATAACAATTAGTAATTTGTGATAGCTGAAATGAACCCAGAACAGCATCAGGGACAACCCCGAGAGTATACCCTTCAAACAAAAGAAGAATTTTCAAAATCGAACCGCAATTGATGGAAAAATTGGTGAATACACGGACATGCCTGTAAAATTTGAACATTTCCTTCGATTTTCATGGGATCCTCTCATTAGATTCTGATTTGACGACAATGGGACCACCACGAGAGTGCACCCTTTCAAACAAAAAATAATTTTTTAATATAGTTGTTCAAAACGTGGTATTTTTCAAACTACAAATCGTGTGGAAAGTTGGATTTCTCGCACTAGTGCTTTTTACTTTTCCAGTTTTTTTTAATTTACTGTTGTTTTAAGTCTTAAACATAGAACTAAAGAAGTTGTATATTTATTTAATATTATATTACAGATAAATTGTATCTCACTACCGTGCACGGGTTCCTAAAGAAGTTTAAACAAAAGTACCAGGACATCATAATAAGAAAAGTGGTTACAGACCGATATTACAGACAATAAACAAAAACAGCACGTTAGAACTAGATTTCCATAGACTTTTAACCAATGGTTGCAGTGGTTATATTTCATTATTTTAATTTACTAGCAGAAAATGAGTTTTGTTTAAATACTGTTTTATTTTACTTTCAATGTAGTTTTTTCGCAAATGTATTAAAAAACGTCGTTTGATACACGTGCGGATTTGTCATTTTCACTTGTCTCGCGTCTTGACCGTCGCCTCTGGCTCGGGCCAAGAAGCCTCGAGACTCGTGAATAATGACTAACTTTCCGCACTTATATCAAAAATAACTATTTTAAAATCGATCTTGACGGAGATATCTGAAAACATACATACAGCCGAACGAATAACCTCTTCTTTTCTTTGAAGTCGGTTAAAATAAAGATGTTATAGAAGTACATTGTTATTTGAGCACGTTAATGGAAACCATTGTCGCCTACCATCTAAATCACCTGATTGTTGCAAAATTAATAGAACGTGCAGACCGCGACGACGCCTAATTTTATTTTCCACAGAAGGGTTCAAAGTGTGCAGGTGACAGTGACAAATTAGTTGAAACAACAGACACGGTATGACATAATTTAATATGCTGGGAACAATATCGATCTTTGGACTTTTAAATTGATTGAATCTTCATTAGATTATTTACGTTCCCAAAACAACTAGAGTATTGTAAAGAAACTCATTTGCAAAAAAAAGAGCACCTTTGATTTTTTCCCTGCCCGAAATAATTACAATACGAAAAAGGTTTTATTCATTCAAAAATGTCACTGGCTTGATAGTTAAGTGTCCTCATTTGTAAAAATATTCGTTCCAAATTCAAATTTAAGAGATAAAACCTGTCTACAAGAAAATTACTCTTCACTGCATAAAACGGTGGGAATTGTTTAAAATTCATATGAACTAATTAAATTTTTATTGAATTGATATTCAATTATTTTTTGTGAAATTACTCCACTAGTTTGTTATAATTATTAATACAAAGATCGAACACTCAGAAAAAATTCCTTCGATCAGGTCGGATTCGAACGAAGTATTCATATATATTTTAAATAAATTTTGATAAGTTATCTTGTTCAATTCATCATTTTAAGTTATTGTGCCATTACTAAGTGTTCTCTAAAATGGTTGACAAAACAATAATAGCCAGCAAAATTATAGCGCTGCTTGAAGAAAATTGTTCTCAATGTCATGTGTCCCAGAGGCTGAATGTGAGTCGTTCGACAGTTCAGAGGCCTTGGTAATTCCATCGCACACTCTTCGTGATATATCCTGTAAAATACCGATAAGCAGGTAACTTTACGGCGGTGTTCAAGGCTCTGCAGCTTCGCCTCCACTAATTCCGAGTCACTTTATGTTTTGGGCATCGATTAATTCGATTATCGGTACGGAGTCTTCATCGAAAATGGCACATTGAATGCACACCGACACATGACGGAGATCCTAATTCCTCACGTACAACCCGCATTGACTGTTCTTGGAGAAGATTCCATTTTTATGGACGACAAAGCTCGCGCCCACCGTTCTGGCGATGTGGAAGCGTATATTCAAGAGGTTTTTTTTTCGTGGTGGGAAATTACTCATAGTATACTGCCAGGTCGGTCCTGGCAGTATGCCCGACTCCACTGGGAATTGTGTCCAGTGGCCTACGGACTAAAACCCCCCACCTTGTGTTTTATGTATTTCGTTGAACACTCCGCGCTATAGGTTTACACTTTCTGTCCAACATTGTGGTATTTGTGAAATGTCAGTTCAAGGTGTGAGCGATTAATGATGGTGATTTACTGATTAGTGGCGTGCATTATGTAGTTCCGAGTAGCTGTTTGTGATTATGATAAGAGGTTGGAATCCGGCGTTTGCATTGGCCAGCTCGAAGTCCCGACCTCAATACAATAGAGCATGTCTGGTATGGTCTGAAGCGACGGGTAAATTCAGCGCAGACAGCACCACAAAATATCAGGAATATATTCCGCAAGAGATCATAAGCAATATTCTCGAAAGCATGCCTAGAAGAATACTAGCTGTGATTTTGGCAAGAGGAGCGCCACAATCATTATTAAATTGTTACCATTTTTCCTTAACATTATTAAATAAAAACAAATAAGTATCTTTCGATTTTTATTTTGCTTAACGAGTAGTATTCAACTGATCACTGACACTAGAACGACATTTTCTCATTTAATTAATCAAAATTAACAGAAAAAATTTGCTCAAACCATTTTCTGCATATTCATTTCTAAGATTCTGAGGATAATAAAGTTAAAATTTACAGCAGGTGACAGTCAAATACCTTATTTGGTTAGGTGCCCGTTTTTTTGCAAAAGAGTGTATTTGATTAGTGTATTTCTATGAACCGTACAGGTCCTAGACAATATTCACAAAGCTTAACAAGGTCAATATTTCGAATTTCGTTAAATATTAAACCACTATACCTATTAGGGTGCGTACAAATCTGCCGAATGCGCCTGTTTGCACAAGCCTCGCGACCTGCGTACGTGCATTACGTAGTGCGATCTGTTCGCGTGCTGTTCGCGCGCCACAAGTATTTAATTGAAAGCATGCAGCACGCGCGCAGCGCGTGTGCAGCGCACATGCAGCGCGTCCGCGGCGCATTCGCTAGATCTGTACGCACCCTTAAATACAGAGATCGAACACAAAGAAAAAATCCTTCGACCCGACAGGGGATTCCGTCCCATTGCTTTACCAACTAAGCTACAAGTCGAGTTACTCAGACGACGAATTTCTTCTATGTGGCTGTTATAGATCTTTTTGCATTGAATTTTCGGCTTTCGACCCATTTGTATTTAATATTATAACAAACTAGTGGAGTTATTTCACTAAAATAAAACAAGTCAATAATAATACACTATAACTAGTTTATGACTTTTTAACAAACATTTATCACGACCAAAACTTACGAGGACGACACGACGATTGCCACCTTTTTTATACGACAATAATCCCAGGGTTTTTTTTTCGATAATCTCTTAGATAAGTAGTTTTTATATCTGTATATTATTTTTATATACTATTTTATTTTAAATTAAAGTTTTTTTATGTTATCATATCGTAATTGCTGTATACGACTGTAATGGTACAATATACTGTATAAAAAATTAAATGACAAAACAGTGTAAGCGCGTTTGCGCATCCGATACGTATTTGTTCCGAATCGAGACTATACAAATCTAGAAAACTCAGACCCACTTCGGATGTAGCTTGTGCTCTAAGGCCTATTCGAATCTGAGAAAATACGGATATCGCTCTTAATATAGTAAATAAACAAATGAATAATAGGTAGTTTTACCTTTGTAAAAAATCATTATTTATACCATAAGAGGTAAATGCATAAATACTATCATACCGGTTTTCCGATGGATTAGGCTGGCACTTTACTTGTTAGAGTGGTTGTATCATTTGTGGTGAGACCATACCATTATCTTTTCAAAAAGACCATTACTTGTGGTGCAACAGTAAATACACATTGAAGAAATAGGCTAAGACAATTGAAAGTAAAACCATTTTCTTTCCCAGACCTAATTCCACAGTCTCTGATGACTAATCATGGGACCTGTAAAGAGTTCTAAACGTTGGTTTATTTCGAAAATACAAATTTACACGATTTATTTTTTATTAATATGTAGATATCCCAAAACTCTATTTATTGATGTTTTTTTCAAAGATAGAGGCATTTTGAAAAATTAGTCAGTTGTCCAAGAGTGTAAAGGTATTAAATATACAATTTTAGTGGCAGTAAGGCTCTATAACTAGTTTAAAAGTGTTCGTCCAGTGAAGTACTGCCAATGTGAGCATTATTGCGTTCCGGTTTCGAAGGGTAAGGGTGCTTGTGAAGTTACGGGCACATGGGACTTGTCAACTTATATCTCAGGGTGACGGGCGCAGTGGCAGTGTCCCTCAGTTCTTTGCGATTTAAAGCTCTAAGAGGGACTGCAACTGCTATGACAGGCGTGTCGGTTACAACTAGGCGCACGACTCATTCGTCACGACCGGGAATCGAACTGGGCGGGACCACGTGAACGGTTGAGCCATCGAGGTCGTCATAATAAACAACATAATGTAAATAATGTCTTTCAAAACGCGATCATAAAGTTTAGTTTTTCATTACTAATTTTCGATTTAACTCGCACATATTTCTTTTATGCTTGGATGATATTTATAACAATTGTCAGCGAAATAAAAAAGGCCAGTTCCCGATATTAAGAACAGCCGCGGTCGTTATTGAATTTAAATTCAAGCTACCTGTCAAAAGTTCTCCCTCGTTTTATTGATTTTCAACAATAAATTGATTCTAATAAATTTTCTGGAAGGAAAATGCCTACGCGGTTTTGTTTTTATTACAGGACGAGAAAGTTAGCGGTTACATTTGCTCGCAAAAATATCATACTTAGATTGTAAATGAAACTATTTTTTGGGATCTAAATCGCATACATTTGTTTTTTTAAACAAACCAACGTTTCAATGAAATTAATTTCATTTAATACAGTGCCACTGCCGGCTTATACACAAGTTTTCCGAAAGCTACAATTGGGCAATTGCAACTAACACCTGGAGGCAACCAATAACTCAAAATAAAAAATCAAAAAGTGTTTATTCAAAATACAGTCGACATAAACTACAAACTGAGTTTGGGACCAACCTATTAAGAAATTAAATATTTGTGTCAGGTGGTCCCGCTCTTCCTTAACGCAGGCATACCTTTTATAAAACTGAATTTAAAAAAATACAAAAAATTAAATTTAAAGTAACAAGAATAATTAAAATCTAGGCATGACTAAATGTGTTTGTGTGTGTGTGTGTTTGTGTTTGTGCTTGTGTGGGTGTGTGTGTGTGTGTGTGGATGTCATACTGTCTGTACAATTTCATATACTGATTGATAACAGTAAGAATGTATTTATGTAGATAAAAATATGTGTAGATAAAATTTAGATTTTAAATTTTAAACCTAACAGGCTTAGAATAATAACGCATAGAAACCTAGCCCGCACACGCTAAGTGAGGCAAATTGAAGCGCTCCCAAAGGGCCTACACGAGCGCGCGGGCCTTCAGTGTTCAATGTCAACTTGCACCGCGAACTGCTCCAGAATTTTAGCTAAAAATGACGAAATGTGCGGTAAATGAGTGTAAAAATACGTCAGACAAACATAAAATAGATACTAACATCACATTCCACAAGGAAGTAACGCGTTTCAACTTGTATTTTTATATAAATATTCACTAAAACGGAAAATTAACCTACTACTAAAACTCGCCTACATGAATTTGATTTTTTCCTCACTTGTGACAGTTCGTTTGATATGAAACTATCATTCTATGCGTTATTATTCTAAGCTACCAGGTATATTGCAAAAATGCTTCTGTGTCATTGTAATTTATCATTAAAAGCCATTGCATACAGTTTCCTTACATTTACGTGAGTTAAACTGGTATATATTCAATTATTTATTTATTTTATTGTATACGTAAGCAGTTTGCGATGTGTATTGCCTTTGAGCGAATTTAGTTTTGATTGGATGTGTGATTGCAACTCTATCTTTTCTATATAATAACTAGCACAATAGGAGTCTCCTCGCACGACGTACCATTCCTTTACTGTACGTCTGCCACACCCTGGGCAATAACCGCCGAGTACCCTACGCCGATTGGCAAATCCTTTAACCACGATGGCAAGCATGTCCCACGTTGTCCCACGTATCCCAAATTAGCGACGCGGCCAGCATGGTTGAGTTCTAGGCCGTAATAGTATACATAGTGTATGCCATCGCCACTATAAGAAGAATTGCAACTAAGAGGTAATTGGAACTTCAACATTGAATTGCCTCTATCTACAGACCCGAGAGATAGGGAGTTCCGGAGACTACTTGTTCCCCGGTGAGAACAGGGTATGGCGGGCGTCCGGGCAAAGCCCTCCATCAGAGATACACCTTCACGAACGTCTTTGGTGGACCTGGATTCTTTAATGAACTCGGGGCTTGTGGTAGTTGCACAGACGGACATGTTCGTCTGCTCCGGTAGTTGTTGTCGGGGCCTCTGTCTCGTAGCGCGTCTTAGTAGCATTCTAGACGAGGGCCGAAGGCGAGGAAACGCGCGGGACACGTGAGTTGCCCTTTAAGTTGGAAGCTATGTCCGGACATTGTCACAGGGCACTGCGACCAATATCTCCAGCACTACCCCGGAGAGCTAGTAGAGGATGAGCTAGACATTCTCCGGTCCATCCAGCCGCGTAGGCTTCTGGGACCTGGAGAGAGGAGAAATAGGTTGTTAGTATTATACAAGTAACCCTGGACATGGCAACATACATACAAAATAACATAACACTGTATAATAATAAATCAAACATGTTTGAAAAGAAAGTGAATATTTTTTAAATTTTGACCCCCTGTGATATTTCTTATTTTTCTGACTCCTAATGAAAAAAGTTTGCCCGCCACTGGTCTAGACCAAAACCAATGTTGAAAAGTTCATTACTAACGTAAAAGGAGGAGGCAGTTACGAAAAGTTCATAACTGCCTCCGTGGCCGAACGGTTACCGTGCCGGACTGCCATGCAGAGGTCCTGGGTTCGATTCCCAGGCCGGGAGAAATATGTGTATGGCCTACATTTATTTCTCTCGTGAGTTTGGGTGTAATTTGTGGTTGTCTATGTGTTGGACACCCGCGACACAGGGTTTCCCTAGTGCGAGATTATGTTGAGTGTGTGCGTTATTATTATTATTATTATAATTTAGCAAATTAATCCTACCGGGAAACGCACCTCGGACCTCCTCGTCCAACACCTACAATATAAATCGTTGAACTACCTAGGACCTCGTACATATATTAATTATAAATTCACTTTTAAGTTTCGTCTCAGTTTCCAAAAGGCGTGCGTCAAGGCGGAACAAACTGCTCTGGAAACAAAAGGTTTTTTTTGCAATATTCTTCACAAGATAGCGTGGCAACGGGTAAATAACCTGGATTACGGGGAAAATACACACAGCCTCGCACACGGCTTTACTCGACCCCAAAGACAGAACGCGTGATTGCTTTCGCAAATTGAAACTCGTAATACAAACAATGTTTACAGGAAATCATATTTTGTTACTCTGTTATATACAAGATGGCATACTTTTTCACTCTTTTATAAGGCTATGGAAGAATGAAATTTATTTGACTTTCTTTATGTAGAATTTGCATCAGAATTGAAAGGTGATTCGTAGGTATCACGAATAGACAAAAAAATTAGAAAAAGATAGAATGTTCTCATTTTTTCTCAGTAATTTGGCTTAAGAGGATTTGAATACATTAAAAAAATATATGCAAAACCGGTTGATAGACAGATAACCACACCAATTAAACTTCAAATAAACTTCTTAAACTGAGAAATTCCCTGTCTTATGGTACTACTGGAGCAAACCTAAATTCACAGACGGTTTGAAGTCCCTAAGGGTGCGTTCTTATTAAGTCGTAACGTTTTATTTATCGTTGGACGACTGTCGTATGTAGCCTGTCCCATATCACGACTTTCTGTCGTGACTGTGTCGTGGACGTGTATTTTATAGTTGAATGATTGTCGTGAGCCGTCGTAGCGCCTACAGTGCATTGCCACAGAAGCCGTCAAATACAAATGATGTTAATAGTCTTATTCAGCATAAAATATATAGCCAGCATAAGCATAAAAAATATAATATTGTTTATAATATCACAATACCATTGTGTCCGAAGAAATGTCGATATTTATTTCCTTGTTCGTAAATTATTATACGAATTTAATAATTTCATGATGAAGATGCTGTCGATATCAAAATGATCGATGCTTTCAAAATGTTCAAAAACATTTGAACTTTAAATAAAAATCATCCTTATATAAAAACACAATTGATTGATATTTGTATTACAAATTACAGCTTAAAAATCTTGAAATAAGATTGATTTTTATATGTTCAGATATTTTTTAACACGACCAATTAAATATAAAGTATAAAGTACATTTTTATTACAAATATTCTCGATTATTTCCTGACATACAAGTAAGTTATCAATAGGTATCATCTGAAATATAAAAAAAACAGACCGGATTGTGCGCGTATCTGCTGCTTATTACTACGTGTCCTATCCCATTTCCATCACACGATAGCATCTTGCTTTGATCTCTTGATGAACTCTACACTGAATAGCGGGCAGCCGTATATCACATATGCGACGAATCCAACTATTTTGTAGAGTAAACCTAAAATATAACATGAAGAAAAAAAAAATAATTTGTACCTTAGTACGATATCATGTAATATATTTGAATTTTTTGATTATTGAGATATAATAGACAATATAGAGACTATATAGATATAACTTGACTGACCAACTGAGTTAACCGTGACAATTGGACCTGTAAAGGGCCTGTAACGTTGGTTTGTTTGAAAAAACAAATACACGCGATTTAAATGATCTGGAAAAATAATTTCATTTCTTATGTGTAACAATCGCGAAAACCTAAGAACTCGATATAGATATTAGGATAGAAATTTGTATTTAAAACTTGATTGGAATCTTATTGTACGTCTGACGTTTATAGTCATATTACCTGCCTGAATAATTATATTTTTTCTTTATTTAGTCACCATAGGTTAGGCATCATAGGTGGATATATAATATGTGTACTATATTATATTAGTAAATACAAACTGCCTCTGCGGTCGAACGATTACCATGCTGGTCAACCACGCAGAGGTCCCAAGTTCGATTTCGGGAGAAATATTATTATGGCCAACATTTATTTCTCTCGTGAGTTTGGGTGTAATTTGTGGTTGTCTATGGTGTGTCTCCTTGGCACCCGCGACACAGGGTTTCGTTAGAGTGGGTCTATGAGTATGTGCATTATTTATTTATTTATTATTATAATATTGACGAACCACACCAGCACACCAATAAAATGTCTAAGCGTTGGCTCCACCCATTTATTACTAAACATTTTCGGGACATTGTTAGAGCTGCGTAGTCCTCTTCAGTAAGGATCTCTCGTTTTTTTTCTAATCATTGCATAAAAATCGTCAGTGTGCATTTCTGCAAACGTACCTGATGCACTGCAGAAATGAGGAAAGCTCAATATAGTAAAATTAATCAGTTATATTATATTGAATACGGAGAGCTTTCAGCGATTTTTTAGTGTAATTGGTCCAAAGGGCCCTCGTGCAGAATGATTGATAATCGGATTTATAGTGTTGATTTCGCTTCATTACTACGACGAGCGAACATGTGGGCCAATATATTACACCATGCCGCTAATACCATCCGATCTCGTAATAATGCTTAAATTCGCAAATAAAGCTATTTTGTTGGATCTTAATCGTGTATGTTTGTTTTTTCAAACAAACCCTGACTTGTAAATAGCCCGAAACGTTGGTGTGCTTAAGAAAATATATATACCCCAATGTAAGGCAACTACTCTTGGGGTTTCGCTAATGGACCGCATCCCTAAATAGATCATAAGATCAGAGAACTAAAGTGACCGACACAGCTTGCAAAATCAGTAAGCTTAATTGGCAGTGTATCGGGCAGTAGGAGGGTTGGTCGCCAATGGAGCTAATTTGTTCTGGAATGGCGACCACGTTAAAGAAAACGTAGTGTAGGACGCCCTGCGGCAAGATGAGCGGACGACCAGAGAAAGGTGGCCGGCAGCGGCTGGATGCGGGACAAGACCGGGAGAGATGGCGTGCTCAAGGGCAGGCTGTCCAGCTGTGGATGTGTGTATGCTGATGATGATGATTTAGATCCGAAAAAAAGTTTCATCTCCAAACTTGAATATCTAAGAAGTCGATATCGATTTGGAATCGTTTAAAACAATTAAATGTAGCCCTTTGATAAAATATACTTTCTAATTCGAAAATATGCACAGTGCCAATTTAAGAAATATACTCTTAACTAGTTCACGTCAAATTACTGTTTAAATTTGTTTTCTTTCCAATATTGGTGTTGAAATGAGTTTTGAAACACGGGGTTCGATACGAGTAAACGGAAAATACGATCTAATGACGTAACAACTTATTTGTTTCAAAACAAATTGAGACACTTTGTTGACTTGTCTAATTTATAATTCTTACAAGAGAAAGCCTTAAAAACTTACCTTTAAGTAAAACAAAAAGAGACCGATCCAGTCTCTTCAAGCAAACTTGTCTTTGAAATTCACTTAGCACTCACTTTTAACGAGCGATTGATTGTTAGTTGTTGTTTTTAGATACTATTTTATTCCCTATAGTATATTAAATATACATTATAAAAAGCCGTGGTAGCTTAGTTGTTTGACCTACTACTTCTCAAGCAGAGGCCGTGGGTTCCTTTGAATTTCTCGGAATTTTATGTGCAAAATTAAATATGAAATGTATCATGAGTTTTCGGCGAAGGTAAATATCGTGATGAAACCTGCACCTCGGAGAAGGTTCACAACCCTCGGAAAACGTGTGAAGTTCCCAACCCGCATTAGGCCAGTGTGGCGGACTATGGTTTAAACCCTCGCCTGAGAAGAAACCCATGCTCAGCAGTGGCATGTATAAATGAGTTGATGAGCATGATGTTAAATATAGTTATAGTAAATTCTATATAATACCTGGGTATTCTATACTGTGCCTAGGAAATGAGTATAATACATTGCCTAAAGAAGTCCGGTATTATATAGAATGACTATTCTATAGAATAGTCATTATATCTATAGAATACCTATCTTACGTTATTAAATAATTACCGGGCGGGACTATTCTATGTATGTATATATATATATATATAACTTTTGAAAAAAAAAACTTTTAATAGTAATGTGACTCATGGATACGGTTTATGCGCAATATATCTTACGCTACCAACGCTATACCAACTAAGTCACGAAACGAATCAACAGACCTCACGAATTTTTCTATGTGCTTGTTGTCGGGTCTTTGTATTTGGTTTTTCAACGACTTTTTAGTCGTAGCGCCATCTATGAAAGTTTTATCACCCAGTTAGATACCTTTACAGCTTCCAGCCCTGGAGAGAGATGTCGCTATTCACTGTATTTTAAATTTTTATTGAATTGATATTCAATTATTTTTGTGTAATTACTCCACTAGTTTGTTATAATTATTAATACAAAGATCAAACACTCAGAAAAAGTCCTTCGATCCAGCCGGTTTCGAACCGAGGTCTTCTAGCATACCGTGCCAGACGCTAGACCAACTAACCCACGGATCGAACCAAGCGGACGTCATCTTAGAAAGTGATAAAACTTTCATAGATTTCTCATAGATGGCGCTACGATTAAAAAGTCGTTGAAAAAGTAAAAACAAAGACACGACAACAAGCACATAGAAAAATTCGTGAGGTGTTCTCGTCTCGTCTCGTCGCAGATATTACTTATTGTACGTCTTCTTACAGTGAAGAAATCTTAAGTAAAGTCGACCCACAGCACCCCCTCTTGCCATTGAAATACCTATTAGCAATACATCTGGTCTTGCGCGAAATAAATGTCATATCAGTCACAATTCTCATAAAGCAGATTAGAATGCTATGAACACATTACTAAATAATACTGACTGGAACTCCATCTTCAAGAACTGTGTGCATGTCAGTGATATGACGAATCGATTTTATCGGGTCCTTGAGGACATTATTGCGAACATGGTTTCGCAATACTCATACAAAAACAACAAGTATCCCCCTTGATTTTCACGTGACTTTATCAACATACTTAAAGAAAAGGAGAAATTAAGACAGAAATTCAAAAAGTACAATAACCCTCGAGACTCCTTAGAATATAAACTACTAATAAAACGTTACGAAAAACTAGATCTAAAATTCTATAATGATTACTTAGGCAATATTGAAAGTCGAGTAACGAAGATTCCAAAATATTTCTGGACATTCATTAAATCTAAAAAAAACAACATTTGCAGCTATCCATCAGCAATGACTTTTAATGACCTACGCTCCAATAATGGTACTGAGATCTGTAATATGTTTGGCAACTACTTTGCATCTGTTCATGGACAAGATGTGCAATGTTCTGATAGTGCACACAAACATACATGCTGTTTCACTAACTCTGATTCACTCTCATTTGTTGAAATTGGTAATGGCGAGTTACTTGCTAGACTCGATGTAAACAAAGGAGCGAGACCTGAGAGAATATCACCACTGTTCGTAAGAAGATGTGCTGAAGGACTAGTAAAACCATTATTAACAATAATAAACGCTTCGTTAAGCTCTGGCATGTTTCCTAGTGCTTGGAAGACAACAAAAGTCGTCCCAATATTTAAAAATGGTGACAGTTTTCAAACTCTCTTTTTCAAAATCCATTTCGAGGAATAAGGTAACTGATTAATATTTTCTATGTATTTGTCAATATTACGTTGAGATTCTTTATATTTTTCAAAAAATAGTATTGACCTTTATTTGACATTCAATGACGTCATCAGTGGCTCTATAATGTTTTGTCCGTGCGTAATGTGAAGCAAAAACGCAAAACAAAAATGAAATGTCACTTCACGTTTGTAAACATAACCTTACTATCTTTGCAACTTTTAATTTCGTTGCCGGGAGAGAAAATACCAAATATAACACAGCTATGGAATACAACAAAATATCAAATATAACACAGCTATGGAATACAGAAAGTGCTTTGCTCCCACCTACGAGAATGGTGTCGTAAAGTAAACGTGAGATACTTCAAAGTTTACACTATTTATTGTTGTGAAGAACACTTTGACGTAAGTTGATAAACCTGTATAAAACAACACTTTGTCTTTCTTTTCACTGTCAGTACTACTGTAAAATTTCCGAGGTAATAATATTCTATTAGTTTTGTAGCCGACCGGAAATTTGGTGAACTGTATCAAAGTGAAAATTTTGAAATATGAGCAAAAACTGAAACGCACAGTCAAGCTGCGCAATATCAATATATTAAATGAGGTATGAATTCAACAGTTTGATTTGTATGATTGTAAATTTACCTATTGTATACTATATAAAGCTAATAATAATATGTTTTCAGCATCCAAGTGAATCAAAAGACAGTGAATTCCAAAAACTGCTATTCCAACCTAGTACCAGCATAACAGCAAAAAAAGAAAACTTGGAGAGTTTGCGTAGTTCCCAATACGTGTCTGACTTGCACATTACTTGTACAGTTTATTTAGTTATATCATTATTCTTGTGCTATGAAGCATTCTTATAACAAAAATCTTGTTGGTTGCATTAAGAAGTATCCAATCTACTTTTTAGATATACGCTGCAAAACAGTGTGAAGTAAAAATGGATGACAAGAGTACAAATTATAGAATAAGGGAAACAACAAGTGCTAGGACGACAGCTGAATCTATCTATGATTGTCTAAACAATATTAGTGTCTTATTGTAACTTTGTTTAAAACAAAACATATTGATTCAGTATAAAGGATAAGTGATCAACTTGAATTTTCAGACTAAACTTGCAATTAGTATTTTGGTCAGTATAGAAAATTTAGGTAATTTAAAATAAAAATCTAATTTGTAATTATCATTCAAAAGAAATTAAAAAACTTGCCACTTGTATTTAAAGTAAGTTATTTAAATGTTGAAATGATTTCGATGTTGAAATTTTCACTGCATAAACAACACTCAACTACAAATATGTGCCATATTTGCATGCGATTTTTCTTTAATAAAGAGTGACTGAAATGACTGAATTCTTAATAAATAATAATTCTAGTATCAGCACATTTTTCTTGATGTGGATTAATGTCATGATTACGAAATTAAAATCAATGTACACCTTTTTGCCAAAGAGAACATTATTTTAACTGCTGTTTTGCCAGCAACATTTTTATAAAAAAATATAAAAATTATGGAGATCATCGCCACTGTCAGTTTCGTAATACAAAAATCTTATTTATATTGTTATAGTATGTAAAAATTTATCAATTTCACACACATTTTCTGATACAAATGATAAATGACAGCTTTATAATGTCGAATATTTACGAAGAATATTGTTGGTTAACAGTCGAAAGTAAAAAAATTGTGATTCAAGTAAATTATTATTTGGATCATGGAGTAAATAAAATACTTATTAATTAATAATACTTTTATTTTTCACTTATAGCAAATAGCACTTGAAATTGTCAGAATTGACATAAGATCACTACGCACTCATAAGATACATTTAACCAGTGTTTCCGGTTGGTCAGACAGGTCTGGCCAATGGGATTTTGTGAATGACGAATGAGTAGTAATGTTTAATCAATTTTATGAAATCAATAACGCATTTGGTCACATTTATAATATTCATTTTAATATAGGATCACTACCATAGATATTTCTCATCTAATTACGCAGAAGCTGTATAAAGTTTTCATTTCAGTATAGCTTTCATCTTCCTTCATAGCCTTTTTAAGGTGAGTTACAAATAGTTATATATTACAATTTTACGTTGCATTTAAAATTTTTACATTATAAGTATCTCTTAACTCAGCGTACCTCTTGGCATAGGCCTCGTCCAGACCTTTCCCGTGTTCTATCAAGAGCTACTCTTCTTCAACATGGTCCTGCAGTTAGCTTCAGCTCGTCATCCCGTCTTTGATGTTGACACCCTCTTTTACGTTTTTCATCACGTGGGTACCAAGTGGTGACTACTTAGCTCCATTTTTCCGGCCCACGTAACAGCTATTTAGTTTGAAATCTATATAAATCTATATAGATGTTTCAACGATTTCTACTCTTCATATTTCTGCTACATTAAGTTTATTTTAAGTAAATGTATTCCATAATCATTACATTTTCGATTCAGCTTTTATAAAGTTCATGATTCCGTCGGTCATATAGCTGCACTAAATAAAACTAGAAGAAACAAAAACGCGTGCGAAAATAGTAGAACGATAAAACCCCAATACTTTAAAGAAATATCAGAGAACAAAAAATAACTTAATACGTCTATAGGTTAGAATTTCGTTTTTGACATTTTGAGAGATGTCAATTTACTTTTTTAAATATTCTCTGCCGCAAAGGTTAACATTTATAGAGCCTTTGATGACGTCACTAAATAAATAACTTGCAAAATTTTCAAAAAATCATAACAAGGTGAATGAGCTACGACATTATAAAATATTCAAAATAGTGTTTTAAAATAGTCTATATTTTCGAAAAAAAATTTAGTATGTATAGGTCAAAAATTGTGAACAACGCCTATTACAGACCAAAGACTGGTTGTGATAATATATCTAACAAAATACTAAAACAATTCAGGCACATTCTACTTTCACCGCTTACGGTCATTTTGCAAAAATGTTTAACAAAAGGAATATTCCCCACGTGTTTAAAAAAAGCTGTTGTGGTCCCGGTACATAAATCTGGTAACCAAGAACAAATAACTAATTATAGACCTATTTCGTTACTGCCAGCAATATCTAAAATATTAGAAAAACTTATTAACAATAGACTTGTCTTGTATTTGGAGAGACATTCCATATTATCTAAAACACAGTTCGGTTTTAGATCTAAATTATCGACATCTGACGCCGTGCATCACCTTACGAATTTTGTAGCAAGGGAACTAGACAAGGGTAACAAAACTGTGGGTATTTTTCTAGACCTAGCGAAGGCTTTTGATACAGTTTACATCCCTGTGCTGTTACAGAAGCTTGAATCGCTTGGTATAAGGGGCATACAGCTTAAATTACTCGAAAACTACCTGGAGGACCGATCCCAATGTGTTAAAATAGGTGACATTCACAGTTCTGATCTGAAGTGCACTTCATTTGGAATTCCTCAAGGAAGTATTTTAGGACCAACACTTTTTCTGATTTACATTAATGACCTTTGTAACCTAGATTTACAAGGTGGAAAGATCATATCCTATGCTGATGATACTGTTCTACTCTTTTCTGCAAACTCTGACAAGGAGGTATACGACTATGCACAGCGTGGATTCAATATAGTAAATAACTGGCTCCAACATCATTTGCTAACACTAAATACGGATAAAACTTGTTTTATGCAATTCCATATGCGGAAATCAAAGTCATTTATATCTAACCCTAAACTATATGCTCACCATTGTTTTGACCCTACTAACAACCTGTGTAAATGTCCAGACATTGCTATTACTAACAAGATAAAGTATTTAGGTGTTATGTTAGATGACATCCTATCCTTTAAACACCATATCGAAGCACTAAGCGCCCGACTCCGTAAGTTAATGTTTGTGTTTAAAAAACTACGCGTTTCTGCTGATTTTAAAATAATCAGGCAAGTTTATTATGCATTATGCCAATCATTAATTACTTACTGCATTACATCATGGGGTGGTATAGCTAAAACTACTTTACTAATCATTGAAAGAGCCCAGCGAGCTGTCCTAAAGGTTTCTACCTACCGCCCTTTCCGTTACCCCACTGACCTTCTGTATAAGTCATGTAAAGTATTAACTGTAAGGCAATTATTCATTAAGTCCACAGTCCTCAAACAGCACGTATTGCTCCCATATATTACTGAAAACACTAATAAAAGACGAAAAGATATTGTCTGCCCCAAAATTATATCATCAAAACATACTTTTATTTCAAGATTTTTTGTGTTTCTTGGACCATTTTTGTACAATAAATTAAACGCCAAATATTCCATTTATAATTTCTGTTGCTTTAAGGTAAAGAAAATTCTCCAAGAAGCTCTTCAAAATATGTCCTATGAGGATACAGACAATTTATTTATTATCGTAAATTAAATGTTGTCTTGTTTAAGTGTACATTTTTTATTTATTTTTTTATTTTTTTATTGGCAATTTATTATTTAATTGTTTAATTTTATTTCATAAGATTCTCCTAAAAAGTATTTATAATATTAATAGTATCCACATTTATAATTAGTAGTACTTTTTACCTGAAATACAGGGATTTCCTAGTTCAGGTACTTGTGTTATTTTGACATTAAATCGCATAAGTAGTCTTTAGTTTTCTCTGTACATTATGTTACTGAATAAACAATTTTATTTTATTTATTTATAATGTCCGTTTTCAACGTATTTAGTAAGATATTAGAATCTGTAGTGTGCACAGAGACTCAGAATTATTTTCTACAAAAGATCACTGACCACCAACATGGCTTTGTTCAATCAAGATCTAAATGAAGGTCACGAAGGCAGTCGATGAAGGCGGTCAGGCTCATGTTGGTATACACAGATTTCAGTAAAGCTTTTGACTGTGTACCACATAGCATTCTGATTCTGAAGATGCTTATCTCCAAGAAAGGTCATTTTATGTAGTGGTTAATGGCTTCGAGTAATCCAGGTTTCCGATAATTTCTGGTGTACCCCAGGGCTCGCTATTGGGCCCTGTTCTATTCAACATTTTCATTAACGACATCCCAAAGTTGGTCAAATATTCTATATCCTTTCTTTATGCCGATGAACTAAAACTTCTCAAAATAGTGCGTTCTGTGGAAGATTCCGAAGCTCTGCAAAATGACATAGACAATCTTGGGTTGTGGTGCCAAAAGAATGGAATAGTACTAAATGTGTAAACATAACATTCACCCGTAGAATCAAAGGTATCCTCAAATTCCCCTACAAAATCAACGACTCCATACTACATGAAGTTGATACGATAACCTGGGAGTGCTGCTAGACAAAAAGTTGACATTTACACCACATATTGACCATATTGTAAAGAAAACCTCGAAAACTCTAAGTTTCGTTATTCGCAACGTCAAAGAATTCCGCAAATCCGCTACTAAACTTACTGACATTCACAAAACATTCTCGAATACGGGGCAGTGATTTGGTGTCCTCACTACGTGAACCACATGTTAGGAATAGAAAGGACCCAGAAAAGGTTTATGTGGCATCTATCGTTTTCAGAGGGTGTAGCGCAACGAATACGTTCATACGATAGCAGGTTAAAGAAGTTTACAATTATTAATCTCAACAAATGTAGAGACACACTAGATACGATTTTTTTTATAAAAAATCACCCATTATAAAATGGATTACTCCTCACTCCTTAGCCAATTCAAACGAAAAGTGCCGAATAGGTAACCCCGTCACAGAATTAAAGCTCTCTTTTCGACGCCAATCCGCAGGACAATAGCGGGTCGCAACTCGCCAGTTCCTCGTCTATGCCCCTTATATAATCATCTTAGCATTAATATCAATAATTTAGATATATTTCACGATTCCTTGATTAAATTCCGTACGTCTATCACGTCATCGTGACCTATTTTTCTTTTTCTTTTTTTAAGCTTTAGTCGCAGAATATACCTACAGTACTACACTTTAGGTTTACTTATTTGTTTATTTTTGTTTACTATCAAAATGTATCCATAAATACGAGCCCAATACATATCCATTACGGACTACTTAATTGTGTACACTAATTTACTTGCATGCTGTGTTCGTCTGTAAAAAAAATTGCAATTAGTATAATACTTACCCTTGCAATAGTAACCAATCATAATGTTATTCAACTAACACATGAATTAACATATGAAGAAGCTTAATAAATAAATATAGACTACCTATTCTATAGAATCCCTGAATTATACACATTGCCATTAATATAATACAAGCTTATAATTTATACCTACATGTATAACTTATAGTCAGCGCTCTTTATGAAACTCGTATTTTACAGTTAAATGCCTGAAAGCTTTATCAATTTGTGTGGACTTTAAAACGGTTTTTAATGGACCCAGTGAGCACTGCGCACTTTTTCTTCATTAGCTCAAATTAACTTCTACTTTAAATCAAGATAAGAATTTTAAATTCAAATGTAGTTTAAATATACTCATTCACACGTATTTATTGCATCGTGATATAAATTAAATAATCAGTATATATATTGTCTTTAAGTTTAAGCATTTTTAAACTAAAATTGGATTCTTAAAGTACAATGCAATGGCGACTGTTACTACACAAACAGGCATATAAGTATAATTGTAAGTCAATGCATATAAGGTAATTAGTAGCTGTAGAGCTCCTTGTGAAAGGGTTCGTCGAAAGTAGTGCTGCCACCTTACCTACTTCTGCCGTCAAGCAGTAATGCCAGCATTACTAACAACCTTGCAAGACTAGATTACTAACATCATAAACAATGGCTTTTGTTCCGAAACTTTTAACAACACGTAACAAAAGTACCAAAAACAAACTTTTAAGTTTTTTTTTGTACTTTCTGACACTTTTTAGATCTGTAAGTAAGGTAGTAAGTTCAAAGGTGCAAGCCTCCCCGACGACTCCCGCGTTTTGCACTGAGTTATCACCGTTTAGAGTGATCTATTTAAATATATTTGTATTGAAGTAAAATATGATGAATTACTAAGACTCATGGAACTAAAGTTGTAGTTTATGATGTTTGTAATACAGTCTTGGGAGGTTGTTAGTATTTTACAAACAACCCTTTATAATATTTTATAATACTTAATTAATTCATATAAATATCGACTACTATGGTTTCGCGATTGCTACACTCCATTTTGCGTTACGTAACATTTGCAATATATTTTTTTAATTTGACTTCCTCAGTTCCCCGTTTAAAGCAATACTAAGCCAGTCTGTTATATATGCGTCCAAGTCATCCCGCCTTCTCCTTGATCTGCATAGTCATTGCTGGCTGTTATCTGGCACCCACCAAGTGGCTGTGTGAGTCCATCTCTGTGGGTGTATGCGATAGACGCATCCAGCCCAACCCCCTTTCAGCTCGGCAGTCCTTTTCCTAACATCGGTTGTGCGTGTGCGTTCGAGCGCAGGGTAGTGTTCCGGATTCTATCCATCCTCTTTACATCTAAGAGCGGTTACACAAGGCGACTTACAGCAGCGATGCAAACGCGATGCAGTAGCCATGCAGTAGCTAATCGTCTACCTTTACACACGCGCGTGCTGCAAGCGCGCGACTGCATCTATACAAAAGCGATTGCGTCGCTACACTTGGGATTTATAGGCGATTGTATCGATGCAATTGCGCGTTTGTTTCGATACAGTCGCGCGTTTGTATCGATGCAATCGCGCGTTTGCCTTTAAATCGCAAGATCCAAAAAGTCGCCGTGTGTAATCACTATAATATCTTGCGGTCCATCACTCTTTGGCAAACCTTGATCTTGGACTTTTGAGTTTCGGCCAAGTACCATGCCTGCGCACCGTAGGTAATTTTGTTTTTACTAAATTAAAGTTTTGTAATTAAAAAGAAATTACAATAATACTGTAGACTTACATATGTCTGCCTGGGATTTTTAATCACTAGATCCCAAGCTGGTGGTACGAAGAAACGGCCTCTGGCAGCATCCTGGGTAGAAAACCGCATAAAAGTGTGCGGTTTTCTACCCAGGATCTGTTCTGCAAGGACTTGAGGTTTGTCAAACTAAATTTAATGTAGGTTTATTCCTGGTTTAATAAATATAGTAGATCTATCACATATGAATGAATGATATTTTTTTATTTCTCAATAACAAAACAGGCTTAAGAGTAACGAACTTAAGGTTAATATAAAACACAAGTATTAGTTGAATGGTTACTATGCTGATTTTTCATTGTAATAATGGGTTCAATTTCGCTCTCCATCAATAGCTTTCAATACGGAAACTTGTCCTTTTCTCTTATTTGTATTATGATTATATTAGTAACTATATGTAAAACACTTTTATAAATACACTTTTTTATTGTATACCTTTAAATTTACACAAAATACACAAAAGTAAATTTTTATTAAGACTAAAAATGAAACAATTTTTTTGGATCTGAATTGTGTATATTTGTTTTTTTCAAATAAACCAACATTTCGGGCCCTTTACGACCCCAGTTAGTTTGTTTGACAAAACAAATATACGAAGATTTTTAGATCGCAAACATACTTTCATTTCCAATTATATATTTTTTAGACGATTCTCGCAAATTTTGAGAGGAAAACCCGTGAATGACTCACCTTTAGGGGCCACTGACGTCACTGTTTTGTCTGAGAACATTATTTCCATTTTTATTGCGCCCTTCTTCGCGAAATAAGTAATAGGTATAGCATCTGCCAACATAGACATTATAAAAACAATTTAATTTGGTTTCGAGCAATAAACAAAGCATTTCTGACTTCTTTGAATTATAATATTATTATAATATATCGCACTGCTATTACAATAGTGTTGTAACTTTAAATATGTTGAATCAAGATAATACTATTTCGGAACGTAACATTTTAAACTGTCTACGTCATTACAAACGTCTCACGTCGCCGCCGTTAGAATATTTTGACAAACAATAAAAAATATCTATTTAACTCAAAACGAGATAAACTTTTTGTGAGTTATTTCTGGACAAAACAGTCGTTACTAAAAATATGAAATTTTTTCTTTCCTTTTATATTTAAACGACTTCAAAAAAAGGAGGAGTTTCTCAATTCGACTATGTTTATTTTGTACGTATGTTACGCGAAAACTTCGGCATTTCTGAACCGATGTTGATGATTCTTTTTTTTGTTGGAAAGAGGATACCTCACAAGTGGTTAACTTTGAACAAAATATTCCACCTCTAAGGGTGGCAAACTAAGGGATGAATGACTGTTGAGGTCGGTTTGTTTAGTGCTCTGTACTGAGAATATATTATTAAATATATTTACACGTAGGAAATTGTTTAGATGTCTGTAATAAACTTTAACCTACATAAATTTTAAATTTAACTTATATTTTAATGATTTTTCACGAGAAGTGAGTAATTTGTTTTTCACCGATTCTAAAAACACACTTTTTGACTTAATGCACCATTATCTTAACAGTGCTGTAACATAGTATAAAGCTTTTATATAAATAAAATAATCAAAATCTAGATAACGTCTAAAATACATTAAAATATTCGCCTTAATTTAGACCGCAGTGCTAAAATAGAATAAAACTCAAATGCAAGCGATGATTTAGCTCCAAACTTGTAATTTACATGAAAATACCGGTTTCAATATCTGACTAAATACAAGTTTTATTAGGGCATTTTTTTATTAGTATTAATGCTAGTAACAATCGCGAAAACCTAAGACTAAATGTATTGCATGTCAAACAAAAATGACTTTATTTAACATGCAATACAGTAAAATAAAAAGAAAATATACATTAATAATAGGCAGACATGTGAATTATCTACGATTCGTCTACAAAGAACTGTGAAGCACATTGTCCTAGAAGGTATTCGACGATAGCCATTAAAATACAATGAAAATTCACGAACAATACCTACACGTAAAGCACAAATCATAAAATACCTGCAGCCCCGGATTTCTGGCACAAAAACACTGGGGAATCCAACTTGTATATTGGAAGAATAAATTATTGCACGAAATTTGAAAGTCGTAAAAAAAGTTGTTCGTTTAGAAGTGTAGAAAACGCGGTTTTAGTCGACTTCGTACACATTCTGTAGACAAACATGAAATATGTAATAAATAGTAGGCAAAGAGAGTGATTCTATGTCTTCGCTTCGGCTTTTATTTTTACTTACGCAGTTCGGAACTAATTTAGTTTCTATTTTATTCCACTTTCGATCTTTATTATTTTTTGTAACAGTAGAGCTCCTTGTGAAAAAGTTCGTCCAGGGAAGTACTGCCACCTTACCGGTTTCTGCCGCTAAGCAGTAATGTGCGCTTTACTGCATTCGGGATTTGAAGGGTAAGCTGGTAAAATTACAGGCACTTGAGGCTTATGTCGCAGTATGGCCAGCGCAGTGGCAGTTCCCATCAGATCTTAATTTTTTAAAGCGCTGAGTGGCACTGCAACTGTTAGGGACAGGTGTGTCGCTTACCACTCCGCCATATCGTAGCTAAGCGTGTGCAAATGCATTACTTTTTTATTGTAACCGAAACTAGAATACACACCCCGAAGAGTTTCGAGTCATTTTATTTGCTGAATCCATAGTAATAAAGTATTAATACTAATTAATAGGCAGCACATTGATATATGTAATTTGAAATACATTTTTTTTTTAGACTTTTGAAATCATACAACCACGTAAGTACTTATGCTGTTTTGTTGTTTATCAGATTAGAAATATATTATTCTACACTCGATAGTGGGTAAGAATAATTATAACTTTTGTATGAAAAAGACCGACTTCTAAAGTTTGTGGATGTATTTGATAAGTTTTATATTGAAACCGGTTAGCGGAAAGTAGGCGAAATCCAATACACCGGATCCATCCTCTAATTGGCCACCCTTAGAGTACCCCACCAAAATTAGGTACATAAAATTAACACAAAAAATTTACTACAGTTAAAAATACAGTTGAATTGAAAAACTCTTTTTTTGAAGTCGGTAAAAACGCTAATCAGAGTTGTTTTGTTAGTGTTATTTCCGAAAAAGTAATCTAAGCTACATAGAACAATAACTTTCGAAGGCGTATTTCATTTCAGGATACGTTATGAGGAATATCAATTGCCTGTCTACATGTACATAGACTGTAATAAACCTGTTTCCTATTACCTTGTAATAAAGTTCCTTAGCTCGAAAATGAGCAATTTCAGAGCATGACAGATGTAGGTGTCACGAGCCGCATCCATCTTTCACTGCAATAAGGGTCTAATATCCATAAGCGATAAATTCTACACAGGTGCCGATAATAACCATGATTTTTCGTGATACCAAGATTAAATTAATTTGTGATTAATTTGGAACCCTTATTTACCTAACATAAATCTCAAACGAAATTCGAATTTATAATATTTTTCTTGATATTTATTGGCGCGCCTCACGCATCGCCTTTTAAGTTAAAAAAGTGTAATACTCACGAAATAGTGAGTTAAAAATCGTTTCTCAAACTTCATGTTGTTTGCAATCATGTAAGTACCGAAGTCACTGAAATAGTAAACAATAGAATAGAAGGGGACACAGTCATGGCGCTCTAAAACTGTCGTACAACAGGAAAAGTGCCTCAAAGTAATTCTAAACCTACGACACGGAGTCAATTGCAAACCTTTTTTCATGAAACAACATATGCTTACCCTTCCATACTTATACATTTTTGAAATACCAATATTTATATGAAATATAATCCTTTTGGAACATGTTACAAGTGAACGTAGGCAAGATAAACTGAAACTTCCCCCGCCTAAACTTACCATATTTAAAAATAGCCCATATTACAGTCAATAGCAATATACAATAAGATCCCACGCTATATACAACTTGAGAAAAAAATTAAAAAGTCATTGATAAATTTGAAGTCCCTCCTCATACAAAAGTGCTATTACTCAAGAAGCGATAAAAAGATATAATGTCCCTAAATTAATTCGCCGTTAGTAATAATAATTAGTACACAAGTTCATTGGTTTATTGAGAGTTTGTTTATTCAGATATTTATTATTTAATAATTTTGTTGTGTAATTTTAATTTATATTTTTTGTTTTTGTTTATTACCTTGATTATTCCCTATGTTTAATTTTTAGCTACAACCTTGCATATATTGTAAATTTTAATACGTACTGTACATGATTGCTAATAAATAAATACTGAAATACTGAATATTTACGTGTTACGTATGGCGTCTCAATATAGCAATATTTCTCGATTACATAAACTAATCTCGCAACCCTGACAAGTACATTATTTTCCTATTACACAACTCAGCGTGTCTTCTGCAGGTAATAAATAGGGCCGTAGTTCAAACCCATTTCCTAAAATTACATCCAATAACGTCGTAACGGTTATAATGTCGCTATAACGCAGAAACCAGGGCTGGATCGTTATTTATTACCAGGTGAACATCTCAAATAGTTCAAATAGCTTCAAATGTATCCGAATAGTATACCGTATTTGATACGTCCTCGTAAATTTTCCAATGTGTCGATTTGATCTCATTTATATTCAATCTGTATCATTGGCAGTTGACGTTATAGAAGATTTCATTGTTGCCGAAATTGAAATATTTATTCTGGTATTGAAACCGGTATTTTCACGTAGGTGAAAAGTTTGAAGCTAGATCATTGAAGAAGCTAGTGCATTTGAGTTTAGGGTGTCTACTTAGACATTGCGATCTAAATTAAGGCAGATATTTTAATAATAATAACTTTATTGATGGCCCTTACAAACACTATAGAAATAATTACGTAAGTGATTATTGATTGAGTGCTGACCAGTCAGGCAACATCCAGACCCCATAAAGGGATTTAATCTGTGTTAGCGGATAGTACGGTTGCCGCCACGGCTTTACGAGTAAACTAAAATGAACTCTGTAGTCCCAAAACCAATACAATAAAACTATCCATTTGGGACCCTGAAAAGGATAAAGATAATTAATATAGGGTAGTATTTAACCGCTGACCAGAAAAGCAAGTTTTTTCACAACTAAATATGCCACTTCCCCAACAAAAGTACTGATTGCACATCAAAATATGTACATGAAAAGAAAATTAATTCAACATTATGTACTAAACTTAATGCATAACATTTATCGCGGTACATCAGTCTATCGGAATGAAACACCATTTTATTTGACATAATGGTCTAATTGTACAATTTGTTCAAAACAATAAGATCGACAAAAAAATTGTTTTGCACTCGAGCATTACTCGGGCATATTGCACCAAACTCAAGGTTGTATGTGAAAGAGATAAAAAGTCCCGATTATTTTCAGGAAATCAGATGACATTCTTGAAATAATGTGTGTTATTCGTTATACCATAAATATATTCGTTGTATGTGATTCATTGTATAAACGACGATATATTGTGGAGCAACTTTTAAGAAAAATTACGGTAATTTTGTTAAAAGAATTGTTATTTCGTTTACAGTTAATTTAAATTTATGTGCAATCAGTATTTTTGTTATGTAAAGCATATTTCTGTTAATAAATGAACACTTTCGTTGTACTCTGAGAAATTAGCAGAGGTAGAGGTCTAGTTTTGGTACATGTTTTTAAATTATTTTTGATACTAGTTTGTTAGACAGCTCTTTTATTTGTAGTGAAATATTTTTAGATGTGAAAGTTATTTGAATAATGAACATAATTTTATATGCATTAAGTTTTCTGATATGCACTTAAATATTTCCCATTAATATATCTAAAGCTTATCTAATTTTGGCTTTTTTTATGATGTTAAGTGACGGGACGAACAAGTCTTGCACATGGTGGTAAGCGACACGACTGTCCATAGCAGTTGTAGTGTCACTCACGAGCTTTGAATCGCAGAGATCTGAGGGGCACTGCCGCAGCGCCCGTCCCTATGAGACATAAGTTGTTAAATCCCACGTGTCTGTAATTTCACCAGCACCCTTATCCTTCAAAACCGGAACGCAATCATGCTCGCAATACTTCCCTGGACGAACTCTTTCACAAAGAGCTCTACTGCTACTAAATATACAACCATAGAAAATTTAAAAAGCTTAAGTCCTCGTACAGAGTCAGAGTCAGCAGGATTATATAAAAGAAGTTATTAGATATTAATAAATGCTTCTACTACTTCTATTAAATTAATTTAAGTACAAGAATTTAGTACCTAAATACTAACCTGGTTTCTGAAATCATTCATCTTCACTTTATAAATCATCAACGACATAAATTAAATAATATAATTTTAACTTTTTATTAAAATAAACCGACCTCAAAAGTTCGTGGGATTACATCTATTTGCCAAGTTTCATTGAAATAGTTTGCCGGAAAGCGAAACTGGTGAAAATCACACAAACAAAATGATGTGTAAAACTGAGGGCATACTTGCTTGGGTCTGAAGCATATGTTATATTTGGTGCATTTTTATTGTACATTGGGCGTTTAGAGCTATTCCCATTGTAGTATGCTGGGTCTTAGGAGATTAGGGCGTCTCAGCGTCTTGATGAGGAGTCACTTTTTGAGATTCCACTTCTATGAAACACAACAGGGATTAAGGTATTGATTAAAATAAATTTATTAAAGATGGCAGCGTGCGTATCAGTAATAGAGCACTTTAAGCAGCAGCTGCCAATTTTGCCATATTGCAGCCGTTGATATTTTAGTAAAAACACTGTAATTTGTTGCAATTTAATGTAAGACATCTTCCGTTCGCTTGTGCTCTGCGATCGTATTCTTTCGCCGCTAAGTAGCTACTATTGCACAAAGAAATGTAGCGCGTGTAAGTAATCTAGCTAAACTTTACAAATACCATCCAGTCGTTTTTAGACATTTTCCAAAGTCATAACAGATATAAAGCTATTTTAACTTTAACGATTGTTAAAGTGAGTAGCTATTAATAACGATTTATCATGGTTTTAAAGGTGAACAGAGTGATAATAAAGATATCAATATTTATGTAACGCGTTGTTAATGTTGTGCGTGGAATGTGTATGAAAGCAATTTTTGTCAAAATGCTGGTACAGAATTTGGTTATGATCTTAAGGGAATAATAAATACCCTGTTCTACTCTCGCTTTAAATGTTTCTAGCAGATGAAATAGTCAATTCTAGACAGAATATCGATTCTCTATCGAGCAGACTTTTTATTTTTTTTTTAGTTTTGCAAATTTGCGCGCGCAAAATTTAAAAATTGAATTCTTTTTCAATAGACTTAATTTACAGACCTTTAAATTCATTTATCTAAATTCGAAATTTCAATGTATAAGAGAGGGACCTAAGTAGAAGCCTTGCGATACACTTTAGAAGATTTCTTTTACACGTTATCTAGGCATTGGTGCCTAAAAAAGAAAAAGTATTTAATCTCAATTTCACTTAACCAAACATTTTTTTCCACCAAACGACTGTCATGAGAGTCTTAAATCATTTGGCGAGCTGGGATTTATTTTTCATTCCGTCAGTGCGCAGTAAATGCTGTTTGACAGACAGATCTATTGAATTTCATTGTTCCTCTAGACGAGAGACGTCGTTTTGTGAATGTGATTCCGTTTTAGAAACTTTCCCGATTGTTGTTTGAAAAATAAAACTCTAACAGTTGGAATAGTAAGTAATGACTCACTTTTTCTTATTTTTATTTAAAAAATGAGTTACTCGAGCGCTGAATGCGACCCGTTGTTGGTCGGGTCGGAGGAAGCGGAATCTTCTTATCCTCATTTTGTGTTTATTATTCGGAATATCACAGAACAATAAATATAGTAGAAGTGGTTAGTTAGATTCTGACGCGTGCTCACATAGGTCTCGAAAGACCTATCTGAACTCAGTCCGCCATTTTAGCTTTTTATGATATGGTTGTGTCATTCTTTCGTGCAAATTCTCTAAAATTCTAGAATAATATTTATTGTGCTGTTTTGGAGTGCAAAAATGATAGCCGCACCATAAATATTACCCGTACTGATATTTCATATCATCGGTAGGTCTTATTTTAATATATTTTCAATTTTGTGTTTATCGAAATAATTTTTTTGTTACAAGAAACGAAAGTAAAGCTTATACCCCTGCAATATGGTCGCTTCTTTTTTGGAGAACTAAATAACTCCAATTCGTCGTCGTTCAGCAATTAACCGCTAGTTGGCAGCACATGATTGAAATTTCAATATAATAGCACCGATGACCACAAAAATCTTTAATGCGATACTGTTTTATGTATTTCTACTTATTATAGCTAGGTATGTTATAAAAAATAAATTAGTAAAAAGTATTTTTGTTTTGTGTGTATGTTACGCGATTATTGTGACATTTGTGAACTGAAGGGGATGGCCCTGTGGCTCTATAGTTGCCCTATTAAAAATTTTAAAAAGTACGCCTCTAAGGGTGGTAAATTAGGGGATTGAATTTCACCCACTTACTGTTGACAGATTTCAATAAAAATTGGCACAAAGATGTTATTCCAATGAAAATAAAATGCAATGCTAAGTTATCATCAAGAGGTGATCTAATGATGGAAAAAGCAGACAAATGAGAGGTACTGCTCAAAAGTGTCAGTTACTTTGTGTTTGAGATCGTATCATTCGTACTGACTGGGACTTCCAAATGCGTTTCAGTTATAGTAGAGGAGGCCGCATTAACGAACACTGCCAAAGCGAATTAGCAAACTTTTGAGGTCAGTTTTTTGTTTTACAAAACGTTATAATTATTTACGACAATCAAGTTACCAAAATATAACGTATTGTTAGTCAATCAGGGTCTTAAGAAAATAAAATTATAACACTTTACAAAAAAAACCAACCCCAAAAGTTCGTGGAATTAAATCTATTGTAGTTAGATGTGGAATATTTTCTTCAAATTTAAATGGGACCAATACTGAGTTACCCTCTTTTCAACAAAAAAACAAGTTCTTTTTTATTGCTAACTGAATAAGATAAAATCATAAATGGATATTCGCCCATATTCGTCCTTGTGCGCGCACAGGTGTATGCTAAGGAGATAAATAAATATTAGATAACATCACATACATTGTCATGCAATAGTAAGTAACTAAAGCATTTGTGTTATGGAAATTGAAAACAACGACAAACACTCAGGCCCGAAACCACAGATCAAATAAATTCCGTGCCCGAAACAATTTAAAACAGTTAGTTTTCCATAGTGACCCGGCCGCGGATCTAATCCGGGAAAAACGATGTGCAAGCCACTCAACAATGGAATCAAGATAGCAATAGTTAAGATGTAAACATCGTGATGAACCTGCACTTCGATGAAGGTTCACTATCGTGGCGGACCACCATCTAAAACCCGCGCCTAAGTCGAGACTCGTGCCCAGCAGACGTATAAATGGGTTGATGATAATGAAAATAGAAAGAAAATGCATTTATTAAATTATCACAAACATCGAGAATTTAATCAGAAATAGAGACGAAATGTCATTTAATTTGTTTGAAAACTGTTCCGCCGAATCATTACTACGCTCCAATTGGCCAGCCCGAATTCGAAACAATTGACGGGTGTCGTTAGTACAATACTTTATTTAGTCGAGAATATGTAGCTTTCCGACTTTTTCTTTTGTATTTAAACACCGTTTGTAGTAAACATATTAAATAAAGGTCATGCATTAATACAAAATACTAAACGGGTAAAAAGTGTACTATCCCTTTTGCCTTGAACCTTCCAACCTCAGCCCATGCCGAGAATTATTACCAAAATTCAATGTTTTGTTAGTTAATGCACTTTTATCAGATAGCATACAGACCAAACATTGTCATGGTGTGCAATCATATTTAGTAAACTTGACATAAATCATAAAAACATAGCATTGCACTCACCTTTAATTCATTTTAATTTTTTAGCGCAAGAACTTATACTCGTAGAGACTCCTGTATACTCGGCTAACTCCTGCCACACTTCGTGGCGTCCTTATTTGCTTGCGGTGGGAGTGAGCGCTACTCGTAATCATGGTGCCTTACTTTTGCTTTAGTACAAAGTATATTAAAAAGCCCATTTTGCCCACCATAATCTTTATCTACTTTCTCTATATCTACATTCGATGCCTTTCTAGAATAGTGGCCTATCTTAAAATTATCTAATTCATCAAGAACATGGTTTGAAATAAATTGAAACGTGTCTATCGCACAAATCTGACGAATTGTAGACCACCTGAATGTTGTCATGTGATTATTCTAACCAATGAAAAGCTCGGAGGCCCATTCATAATAACATTTTGTGTTTTCAGAATAAATCTGAGTAGTAGGGCAAAAAGGATAAATTCTGGATAGTTACTCAACACTAATAACTAACAAAAGCAGCCAGTATTACGGGCGTATCCTAAATAGTAGAATAACCTACCAATAGTAAAACAAATTTATTAGGAGCTGTTCGAAAATGTCCAACGGTTTTAGTACAATTAGCCTTCCCGCGACAAGCAGTCGGTACTCCTCGGGCCATTCTGCTGAAGTGATGTCCGGAGTTGGTGTAGTTTCACAGGGCTCAGATAACAGCCGTCCGCTGAAAGAATGTCTGGGGTAGGGTTGTGGAAATTTCTGGGCTTCATTGCGGAGAACGGCCTGTAAGGACCGGGAACCTTGGACTCGGGAATACCTATTTACTCAGTTAACAACTTTCCACGGTACTCCCCTAATTGTGATAACGGCAAATAATAAAAAGAAGAAAAAAAGTCACAGTCAGAACGGAGTTACAAGGGGAAATGACTAAATTACGAAACAAAGAACATTACACAGTCAAAATAGACAAACATTACAACAAAAATATCTGTAGAACAAAAATTGAAATAAACGCTACAATAGGCAAAAGAAAGTACTCAGTAGTACTCATATTTCGCTGTAGTAGACTTTTAAAAAGATATCCATTCTAAGACCGATGCAAGGTGAAATGACTTGTAAATATTATACGCTCAAACTTTGAAGAACGCAAAAAGAAATTAAGACTCAAAGTTGTTCACTAAACGATGATCACTAGTAAAAATTGTACCGATTGAACCCAAAAAAGGTTTTGTAAATACGAGCACATAAAAGTAAATAAGTCAATTTGTAGAAAATGCGGCTACTAAAGTCTCAACAATTACTACTTGTTTACCAAATGAGATAAACTTTAACATTATGATGGATGCACAGTTTTGACAGACCTCTCAATAATGAACGGTACAGGCAGAAAGAGAAATCGAAAACATATAGGAATATGTTTAAACACACATTATAAAAAGCTGCTAATACTGCATGTTATATAAGTACATAGGGTTATTTGTAAAATACTGTCAATTTAGCTGGAGTATTACTAACATCATAAACAACAGCTTTTGTTTCATAATTTTTAATAATTCATCTGATTTACTTTCGTACATAAACAAAAATATTTAAATGAATCATTCTAAACAGTCTAAATTGATAACTCTGCGCGGTGGCAAAAGAAAGCACGCGAGAGGCGTTGCTAAACAGCTTACTACCAAATACAGATCTATAAAATGTGTTAGAGAGTAAAACAAAAACATAAGTTTCTTTTTGGTAAAATTATTATGTTTTGTAAAACATAATTGAACTAAAGTTTTTGTTTATGATATCATATGATATCAAGTAAAAAGTCGCTGAACACACGAATACTGCAGGATTGTAATATGTAGATTTAATTTAGTAGTTAAAACGAAACTTTAGCGATGAAAATTTAAAGTCCAATATGTTTTACGTCTTCGAATGAGTATTACGATAGGTGCGTAAAATGTATAAAAGATAAAGATTATACATTAATCATTCATCCCGTTTGTCTTCCTGTCAGTACTTGTGTTTCCCGAGTGTGACGGTGTCAGTTGTCGGCGAGATCCCGCGGCGCATGACCGCCTGAGACGCGTGTGACGCGAGTGTGTTGTGCGTGAGTGTACCGTGTCCTAGGTGCTTAACTTTTACACGTACTTTAGTGTCGATGCGTTTGTAGATAGTTTTGTCAGTAAGTGTTGTTTTTAACTTTGTTAATTATTAATTACTAGTACTTGTAGATAGTATATACTAGATAGTCAAGTTAAATGTTTAAATAAAAGGTATATATATAACATAATGATGTTAATGTGACCAACTTTTTGTACTAAGTTACAACATATATGCCTAACTTACGGCTGCCGTATTAATATAGTTAATATTACACGACATACTTAATCCAAAACTTGATTTATGATTAATAAAGTATCAATAATTTATTATTCATTCCTGTCGTAATTTAAAGTTCTTGTTTTTCAATAACATACCCGACCTTACTTTATACTCGAGTATTACTTTAAAGTATACTTAAGTTGGGTAAAACTCGACCAAAAGTCCTAAGGTCGCATGGTCCACCTACTAAATGTTAGTGTACTAACTTAAAATTTGTCAAACTTCAAGTAAACATATATAAATAGCTTTTTGTTAAAATATTTATTCTTTTATTAAGCTCTCAGGCTTTGGTAGAAAAAAATTCATCAAAATCAAACTGTAAGTCTTGTTTCATCGAACAAACGGAAGAAAATATTATACTTTTAAAAATTCTTATAATATAAAAGAAAACAAAGAAATATGTTGACATCAAAGTGTTTAGCGATTAAGATTTTTTTCCAATTTAAAAAAAAATTGTATTTATTTGTTTTTCAAATTATGAAATTGACCAAAAAAAGCACTGGTGCTAAAAAAGAATAATATAAAAATCTGATTTTCAGTAATTGGCAAAAACGTGCTTGATCCCTAGACATTTTAGATGAGTGTAGATAGAAAATATTGTCAAGGCCGAGTTTTGGAATATCATGTCCTTGGATGGCAATGTTTCCGCCTAGTTTATTATTTGGCTGAAGTACCTGCCAGTCTTCTGGTCAGTGGAAGCTTCAACGAGGCGACAGGACAAAGAACAGTACAAAGCTGTGACACTGGCTAAGGTTGGCGTTTTCCAGTTTTTTGTAGGTTCTGGCTACTTTAAGAGCAAAAGCTGTGCTACTCAAGCTTACGTCGACATGGTAGGTAGGAATCCTCACAGATCGCATTTCACACTAGCTTTCTGCTCAGTTTCCTTCGAAAGAAAGTGTTATAAAACTTTAAATCCCTTTAGGATCGATTATCTTCCCAGGACGTTACCAAATTTTATATCCTTTGACATTTAATTTGAACATTAAAAGTTTACACATTTTACGCGTTTCAAACGGTTGTCAAATAAACGCTTGAACAATTATGAATCTGAATCTTTCAAAGGCGACAGGAAGTTCAATAGGTCTATACCAATGTAAGTAGTCTACATATAAATAGAGTACAATCGTCAACGCAAGTGTCACAATGTCATTAATATTACGTTTGATTATATCGGCTCTACGCTGTACACAACGACTAAGAATACTTCAAATCCAGGGTTGTTCCTACAACGCTGCTGTTTGTGTCGCCCGGTGCATGTAATCAAGAGAAATCAACCGCAAAGTGATAATTCTTAGTAATTTAAATAATAAAAGGAATTATGACTGGGGTAGAGTACGCTAGAGGAAGAATAAATATAGTATATCTTTATTTTATCATAATACTTATGGTGAAATACTGCAAACTTGTGACTTTTTTGTATTTTTATAATGGAATAAGTGCAAATTTGACATCCATCTCACCTGATGGAAAGTGACGATGAGTTCGACGATGGAGCATGTACACCTATATAATGTATACTTACTCTCACCTTGAAAAGGCCCAAGTTTTAGGTACCATTCAGGGAACAAGTCTGCGAGCAAGGAATTCCACTCCATAGCCGTTCGCCATATAAATGTGGAAGCGATCTCAAAACTCATTCATCCCTTAGTTTGCCACCATTATAAGTGAAATATTTTCTTCAAATTTAAATGGAACCCCTACTGAAGTACCTTCTTTCCAACAAAAAAGAATCATCAAAATCGGTCCACAAATGAGTTATTGCGCAACATACGTACAAAAAAATGCAGTCGAATTGAGAGCCTCCTCCTGTTTTAAAGTCGGTTAAAAATGGAGACATATCGTCCATTCCTTCGTTTGTCCATGCCATACAAGATGCTTATTGATATAGTTAACATTTGAAAGCTCTTTTGAAGAGCTCAATAGCCCTAAAAATAAAAAATTACAAAATTTTTCTCCTTTTCTGTAAATTTTTACAAATGTAACTTTACGTTGTTTCAACGGAAGTGGGATATTTACTTCTTTATTGCTGATTGTTCACTTTATATCAGTATCTTCACTAAAAAAAACTATAATGTCAATATATAAGAAAACACATTGTATTTTATGGACGACATGTATAGGAGGAGTGAGTGGACCATCCCACATTTCCAGTCATCGATATTTTTAGGGTAGAATAATAATTATTTGTAACTCCGGTCATTACACAGGGATGATAATATCCAATCCTAAAAAAAACATGTTTTTACAAATTTTTTGGATAATATTTCATCTCTTTTATTAGGAAACATGTAACATGAGTGAAATGAGTACGTCGTTTGTCTATGTATGTGTATAACGTAAACATAAAGTACACATCGACTGTGAACTTGCAATCGGTACTATCTCAATTTTGACAACTTTACAGGATGAAGGAAAAAATTGTTTGCATCATTCATATAGCATCTCGTTTATTAAATAAAAACGCGTAGTTTTTAAATATTTCTATTACACATACATTTATGTACACTATGATAAGTGATTTTTTCTTAATTCTGTAAAGTTGTAAAAATTGAGATAGTACCGGTTGCCAGTTCGCTGTCGATATGTCAAATTTCGGGATTATACTTGCACATGAGCTGGTAAAATCGCGCGCTAATAAACTTTCGCAGACTGAACGACTAATAAACTACGAATGAACGAACGGATTGTCGAAAATTCATTGCGAGTTACATTAAATATATCAATGAAATCCTGATTTAGTAATTTAATTTAATAGTCCTTATTTAATGATGTGGTAATAGGGTGCGCCTCACTTATACAAAAATTAAATAAACTAATTTCAAAACATATACAGTTCATTTAAAGTAATTTTTATTTGAACCAATCTCACTTCCTATAATTTACCTTACTAGTGAATGAGTATTTAATGAGTTTATAGGAAGTAAAATTATGCCAATTGAGCGTTATGTGAATAATATTTATATTATGTGTCCGTCGCAATACTAAAATTTACACTTGGGTCCACATGTCGTGAAATATTATGTGAAATACTAAACACGCTTATCATTATTTCATTTCAAATTAAACTATTTTTATTATTTGACAACCTCGGTGGCCTAACGGTTTAAATTGCGGGCGCTGGATGCGGAGGTCCTGGGTTTGATTCCATTTAAGAAATTAAGGTTTCTAAATTGGCTCTGGTCTGGGTGTTCTGGGAGGCGCCACAGAGTGCATTCCGTTGCTCTTGTACTCATAGTATAGGGAATTCCCTAATTTGAAACCAAACAATTGGTGTGATCCTCTGGCGCATTTTTTTTCGAATCTAAATCGCGCATTTGCCTTTCGCGTAATCTTGACTTGGTTGGTTCGGTCGGTTGGTTTTTTCCGCTATGACCTCCTGTAGCATTGAATAGAAGAAAAATCTAAAAATTTAAAAATTAATAATAGACATTGTCAAATGATAAAGAAATAAAAGAAAAAAGGAAATAAAAAAAGAAAAGGTTAACGAAAAGATTATTATATGAGAAGAGACAACGAGAACCCCTTTTGGAAATAAAGGTAAGGCGTGTTGCTTGCTTCTCTCCCGCTTCGATACTTCACCGTCATCAGACCCTATAAGACCTTCGTCTCTAGGTTCCCCATAACCCGAAACTCACCTCGTGCTTGTTCCGGTGGTTTTTTCCACAAGCTTCCGCGCTACCTTCGAGCCTTTGCTCCGAAACGGTGATTTGTTTGAAGATCCTAAAAAATAGTAATTTTTGCAATGTGTAAACCTAGCCTAAAAACTCAAAATGCTTATTTTCATTTATACAGAGTGAAGAGCACGTCTTGCTTGACATTTAATATTTGAATACATATCTATTCCTCTTGCAATAAAAACGATTCGAAGTGTCAAGCAACACAAGTGGTTTTCACGGGTAGAGCACAACGGAAAAGAAGAATATTAACTGTCATATTTGTCACACTCCTTGCCTTACTTGTATCCGTCTGTATTCACTTTCAACGAGAAATTACTCTGTATACGATTTAATTTCAAAGTGACCGGACAACACTGTCATACAAATAATGCAATTTTTGAGATAATACTATGTTAGTTGTAGTAGTATGTTAGTTGTCATGTACGATATCTACAGTATAAATTTTACAAAGAATATTAATTTGTTAATTCTATAAATAACTTCGTCACTTTTTATAATGTCACAAACAAATAAAGATCATAATAGTAATATAAACAACAACAATTTACCTAAGATCGTTTCCCAAATTGGTCCTACAGAAAATCGAGGCCCTCATCCAGCGTCCACAGTGCACAAGGTCGTTAATTAGAAGTGATTTTAATAGTCTTATTCAGTATAAAAAATTCCATGTATGGTACGCGATAACTGCATTTGTGAAGATGGTTACCTCAGTATTTGTTCCATTTAAGTTTGAAGAAAATGTTCCACCCTTAAGGGTGGCAAACTAATGTATGAATTCGGTTTCGCGCACTTTCCGATAACCGATTTCAATAAAACGTGGCAAATAGGTGTACTCGTAATTCCATGAACTTTTGATGTTGTTTTTACTTATAAAAAAAGTCATAATAGTCTTTTTCAGCTTAAAACATATACCCGGCATCAGCGTAAATAAATATAATGCTGTTCATGATATCGCCATTACCATTGTGTCCGAGGAAATGTCCATAATAATTTTTTATATTTGCAAACTGTTGTGTCACCGAGGTCGATAAAACGTTTAAATGGGCTACTTAAATACATAATATTTTCAGTTTAATTGTAAAATTATATTTTCCTTTATCTTTTGTTTTCCTGTTTGTGGCCTTTAAAGTGTTGTATTATTAGATGGCTTCCTGCAAGTTAACTCATTTAATTTGTAAAAAATATTGTATTTAAAAAAATGATGTGCCCTGTTGTAAATGTTCACAAGGGCTATCGGGGTGCAGATTTTTTATTTTGTGCCTAACTCGGTGAATTGTTTTGGACTATTTATATTTGTTAATTTTTGGTGTCTCTAATTTTTGGCCTCAGAACTCATACATTTATTATTGTTTTAAAATAAAACACAATGTTTATGATAGTTACGGAATGTTTAATGAGTAAAAAAAAAAGTACTAATCGTGTGCAGTCTGGTGTGCTGACTTTAAATATTTTTTGCTTTCGCGCTATTTTTTAAATTAATGTTACATGTGTTTTGTCGAAACGTGACATTGTTAAGTATTTTCGGGACTGCGAGATACGAAGATTAAAAGCGAGATCACGTTAGTTTTGGCAGACTATAAGCGATGAATTTCTACCCCACAGTTCTCTATAAGAAGTTGTAACCCATTTGACATGGTTATTTTCCTTTTTCCTTATTATTTTTTTTTTCATTTGTATTGTAGTTAACATTTTACACAATAACAATATTTTGCTCCATTAGAGGTGTGAAAAAAGAGATTTGTTTTATATTTAAAAAGTATTTTTACGAACAATAAAATACACGATATTCGAATTTGTGCAAACAAATGGAATAATTGATATTTTTTAACTTATGCCTACTCTACAAGCCCTTTCTTCGCGTCTGTACTTGCATTAGGGCACAGGGCAAAGACCTACAATAAAATAATGACATACACGTAACTAAATTCGTAATCCTGTTGAGATATAAATAGAGTACTCGTCACTGGAGTCCTACCGAAAGAGCTTTACTAATTTTGTTCATTGTACAAAATTCCCGTACACGCCTGTACCCATAAACCGGCGAGTGTCTAAACCTACCTGTGCGCTAGTGCTTGATATAAATCGCGTCGGTACGAATACAGGGAGTTACGTCACATAACGTCACCTGCCGTCAATTTATGGCTATGTATTATGACCGTGACTGTACCCAGCTCCTATACTTAGACCTCTGACAATGTTCTTGGTAGTGCAAAAGTATGTTGCGATTTAAATAATGCTCTTTAGGTTTTTTTATTGATTTGAAGTTTTAAAGTGCAATCGTAGCTTTAAACATGTTTACTTCAAATCATGTTCATAATCATAGTTGAGAGATTTCAAAGGCTTGAATAAATACTTAGTATTATAGGAGCCGATTTAGAGATCCCCTCCGTTGTATTCATTAAACCACGGGCGAACAGTTCAAAATAAATTTGTCGCTGTTCTCAAATACAGATGTTGTTAAAAGCGGTATTTGTATTAATTTTGGCGAGCCTTTAAATTAAACTGTCATGTTGCGAGTTGTCGCATAAAATTTGATTTATACTCTACATTTCTACGGATACAGGAGTACTCAGTTATACAAATTTATTCGTACAGGTGGAAAAAAAATTATCCCGTTTAATTCGTCAATTACTAAAGGACCGTTCCTTGTTGTAGACTGCATAAATTATTTGGTAGCACGTTAACGTATTCGTACTAAAATTGGATAACATAAAATTAAATCCTGTAAACCCATTTCGTAACCATTTCGTTATTCATCAGTGTATTTTATTAAATTTATTGCAGACCTATACAAATATACGTAATGGATGGCATGAGTATGGAATTACTTTTATGGGCAAAATAACTACGTACGTTTTCTAATCCAGTAATTCACCCGATTAACTATAGTAACCTAGAACATCAATAAACCCCAAACAATACGGAATCAATAGATTTCTACAGAAAATATTTTATAATCTTTTTATTCTACCACTGTTAACAGTAAATTTTCAACAGGCAACACTGGACAAGTAATATCACTGTTCTTTGACCCTTGCATTGTAACAACATTAAAAAAATCTTTTTTCATTCATGCTACATTTAACCTTGTATGTTCACGTTAAAGTTGTTTTTTAGTTCGGAAAGCAACGTCATATAGGTCATTTTATCACATGAATGGAGTAGACGGCCGGCATTACTATCAGCGTATGATAAGAGAGATACAGTCCAATAATATGCTTTCTTTGTCCGTTCCGTTGTAACAGAATGTTATTCTGAGAGGTATTATGCATACTATTTTGATAACACTCGTGTAATGATCGCAGACAGAATGTGCTCATTTATTTACAACAAATAATTATTTTGTAACCTCGTTTTGATAACAATAACACCATCTTCAGATGCAGGCCTAATTGAAATGTTTTTCTGTTTTTTATAATATTAAATCCAATAGTTGGAATAAAGTGAGTAGATAAAATGTCTATGAGACGAGGAATCTGTACCAGTACAGAATTATATTATTTGTACTACAAGCAAAACTCGTTTAACTAATGCGTATATTGTAGATACTATTCTATCTTACGATACATTAAAACTATTTCCGGATAGCCGGAATTCAAAAAAGTAATTAATTAATGTTTAGGGATTTTAACTACTCCATATCACTCCTTATACATAGGGCGCACTATAAGTTTTCGGAACTGGCTACTTACATAAACAATATTTAAAAAGTAATTACAACATTTGAAAATGGAATTTTTTGGCTGTAGAATACAGTTTGTTTCATCTGACTGTCACTTGTTTTTACATTGTGGCGTCATTTTAGAAATTGGTTGTTTACATCACCATAAATTTAACTCGTGAAAATTTTCATAGTATGATTTTCTTCGACTTTAAGTGTAATTTAACAGCTCAGCGGAGCTTCGCTTGGCTTCAAACTGCTTTTGGCTATAAAGCACCATGCAAGACGACTATTTATAGCTGGTTTGCAGAATTCAAACGCGGTCGTGTGAATCTCAGTGACGAATTTCGTGATGGTCGCCCGTCCACTGTCGTGAACAACAAAAACATCGATGCTGTGCGCCGTATGATCAAAACAGACAGGCATGTGACATACCATGAGATTCGGACACCTTTAGGCATAGGCATGAGTCATATACAATCAATACAAGACAAACATTTGGGTGTGAAAAAGCTGTGCTCTCGGTGGATCCCACACCATTTGACTGAGGCTCAAAAAACGGATCGCGTCACTTGGTGCAATGCCATGCTTACCAGATGCAACGAAGGGGCGTCAAAATTGATGTGGGACATTGTAACAGGTGACGAAACATGGATTTATAGTTACGATCCCAAAACAAAGCAGCAATCGAGCGTATGGGTTTTTCGAGATGAGCCGAAACCGACCAAAGTGGCGCGCGTGCAAAGTGGATGATTCCCACTTTTTTAAATAAAACTGGACACGTGGCTACAGTTGCTTTGGAGAATCGTTGTACCATGAATAGTGATTGGTACACGAGTATTTGTTTGCCGGAAGTTATTGACAAACTCCGTAAAAATAACCGTAAACGCCGTATCTTCTTGCACCACGAGAATGCCAGTTCTCTCTCATACGGTCAGACAGACCAATGAATTTTTGAAGGCGAACAACGTTGGCCTTATGAGCCATCACGCGTACAGTCACGACCATGTAACTTTTATTTATTTCCAAAAATTAAGAACCAGTTACGCGGTCAACGATTTTCATCACCTGAAGAGGCTGTCGAAGAGTATGAAAAATATGTTTCCGAAATTGTCTCTGAGGAGTGGCATAAATGTTTTAAAAGTTGCAATTGCAATATTTTAAGAAACAATAAATTCATTTCTGACCATTTATAGTATTTTTTTCTTTTTCATTCCGTAAACTTATAGTGCCTTTCACATATATACACATTCATATACCCGCACTAGGGAAATTACAAATTACACCCAAATTCACGAGAGAAATATTTTATTTTTTTATAAAAAATAAAAAATAAAAATAAAATAAAATGCGTACATTTGAATCTATCTCGGCTGAAAAAAAGTAATGATGAGGTCGATGATGTAGCATACAATTCAAATAATACCTATGTGAATAGGTCTCTCCTTGAAAAGATCCAAGTTATAGCGTTCGGGGAACAAGTCCGCAGTTAGGGAATTCCACTCTCTAGCTGCTATATAAATGTGGAAGCGTAAGGCTTCGTGCGAATCCTGGTAATATCCACAACATAGGGGTGGAATCCCAGCCCACGTCTAGTCCACCAATGATGAAAAGGGGAAGGCCGAATCAAATTATGCAATTCCATCGCGCACTCTTCGTGATATATCCTGTAGAATACCGATAAGCAGGCAGATAAGGTGTTCAAGGCTCTGCAGCTTCGCCTCTGCTAATTTCGAGTCACCTATAAGCTTCTTGACACGCTTGTCGATTGAATCCAAGGTGGCCAGTTGGCCGTTTTTACATATCAGAATCAAATCTCTTATTGTAAGACCCTATTATATTAAAACATGTATAGATACAAAAGCCTTGGTCGCTTAATGGCTATCACAGCTTAACCTACCGCCTCTCTAGCAAAGGTCGTGGATTCGAATTCGGGCTCGCAACTCTTGAGTTTCTCGGAATTTTTGTGCGAAATTTAATTTGAAATTTACATTGAGTTTTCGGGGAAGGAAAACATCGTGACGAAATCTGCAAGTCAAAGAAGGTTAACAACCGTCGGAAAACGTGGAAGTCCCCAACCCGCATTGCCCCTAGTTCTAAACCCTCGCCTGGGAGGAGACCCATGCCCAGGGTTGACACGTATAAATGAGTGCACGATAATGAAGTTAAAGAAAAATAAGCAGATAAAAATATGCATGGATACAACGATATGAATCGTTTTCGACTTTAATTAAAATCGACGTACATCATTATAACAATAGATATAATAATTTTCGGTTGTTCGTTGACAATGTTAATTGATTAATCGGTCGAATAGGTCAATGTAATTTATCAGAGGCGAATATTTTATGAGTAAAATTTTGTTTTCAATTAATAATAATAAATTATATAGTAGCAGTGGAGCTCCTCGTGACAGAGTTCGTCCAGGTAAATACTGCTATCTTACCTATTTCTGCCTCCAAACAGTAATATGAGCATTACTGCGTTTCGGTTTTGAAAATTAAGGTCGAGTTCCCATTATGTCGTAATGTTACGGGGTAACTAAATAAAAGAAGGAATACCCTTGTAAACAAAA
>NW_020653854.1:18532995-18541971 GCF_003589595.1 Hyposmocoma kahamanoa
ACATCCTAAATAAAATAAATAAAATATTATTAATTTACTACGTTACAGTAACGCTTTATTTATCGTAGGACGACAGTCGCGTCTAACTTGTTCCCATATCACGACTATCTGTCGTGACTGTGTCGTGGACGTTTATTTTATCATTGAACGACTGTCGTGTCTAGTCTGGGAACACCCACTAGATCGTGACGACAATTTGCCGGTGAACATGCAGACAACGATAAATAAAACGTGACGACAATAGTAGCTGCGATTATCTGTCGTCACATTTTTATCGTGACGTTTTATTTATCGTCGGACGACTGTCGTTCTAGCTCTTCCCATTGTCTCGACAGTCTGTTGTTCTAACGCCAAAAAAGTCGTGAACGACAGTTATTCGTGTTGTATTATGTGTGAACAACTTCATTTAAACATACAAGCCACGACACTTTAAACTGCATGACTATGTGTAGTCACGACATAATGGGAACGCGGCCTAAGAGTGCGGGTGAAATTATAGGCACATGGAACTTGTCAACTTATGTCTCAGGGCAACAAGCGCAGAGGTAATGCATATCAGATCTTTGAGATTTAAAGCTCTGAGGAGCACTGCAACTGTTCTGGACAGGAGTCCCGTCAATTGGTATCGTAATTTTAAAAAATGAGTTTTAATTTTTTACGAGGACGTTATTGCTAATCTCAGTTTTGGAAAATGTGAAATTATGCACTTCAAAATAATAAGTGTCGTACGCCCATAATATGCACATCGATAAATAAATTACATAAATATGTTGTTATCAATGTTGAGTCGGTAGTTGAAACAAAAAATATTTATTTATTTTTAAGGACTATCAGCTATCCCTGACCCCTGCATATCAGTAAAGTTCGAATGAATACAAAATTGTATATTATTTGGATGATGGCTAACTCCTTTTACACGTAGTGAAAGTTTTCAATAGCTTATGACATGAGCGTTCGAGATGTAACAGTTCTTGTTACCTTCGATGTGACATCCTTGTTATTATTCGAGCTTATTATTGCTAGATCTTGAAGAATGTATCTTCTTATCGTATCAATGGTTATTATATACGTACATAAAGCTACAAACTCTGACTCACTTAGAACAATTGAACGCATAGTTCCTGATACGGTGGAAAAGAGTTACTTATGCCGTTGTTCGCGGATAGGCTCCAAAGCAAAGAATCAAATAAGAGAGAACCTGAATTTCGAACATGTAAAAGAGTGATCAACGGCCTGCAAAAATGCCCATATACATGAGGGGGGTTTGTGCACTTTTTTTTTAAGATACACCTTGACCTAATTTCTGCCGAAAGTAAAAAATGATCGAAATTCAAATAAACAAGATAGCCGCCACACAAATTTCAAAGTTTTATATCTCGGAGTCTATTACAGATAGGTAGGAGGTGCTGGAAGAAATGTCATAGAGGGTAACAGTGGTGAACTGCCTCAAGTTACACAAGAGAGCAAGATGTGCTCATCAGATATTGTAAGCTATGCATACACAAATATCATACACTATGTAATAAATACCTAAAACATATTACAGTTTTATACGGCACTTAGTACTCAACAATTTTATTGCTCCCCATAACTAAAATACATGGTAAGTACATTATATATTACATAGTCACATAAAATCTGTATTTTATAATAGTATATACGAAACCTTGTAGCTTTGACAAGCTTCTATATTACCTACTTATTATCATAAGTAAATTCATGTTGCAATGAAATATTATATTACATATTTTATTCGTTGATATGTTTCATATTGTGTACAGATGTCCACATCAGCACACAATATTAAAAGCCATGCTTTAATGGGATTGGGTGGGTCAAGGTTGGTCAGATGCAACCCGAGAAATGGGCGAACATTGTCACTTCTTGGATGCCCGAGGATGGGTAGCGATGGCAGAGATGGTCGTTAATGGGACGATCTTGATGGGTTTGAGAAGGAGTGGTGCGAAATCGCTAAAGACGGAGCAGTGGAGGATTTAGGGGGTGAACTTTATTCAATAGTGGGACAGTATAACTTAACAAAGAAATAATATTTATAATATAAAATATGTGTAGATACTGAAAAATAAAGTATTCTTGTTCTCTTTTATATTTGAAAATTCAAGTAAAACAAAAATCACTTCTTGGCATTACAAATCACAATAGATGAAATAGGAGAACGGAAAGAATTTTCATTTCGAAATTTGAATAGTTCGGACAAAATGCCTGACATTTCCAAGAAAGTCTGGACTTTGTGGTAACAAAATAAAATCGAAAATCTCACTCTCTCTCATACGCGGCAGCAGAGATGGAAAAGGACAATGGCATTGTTGCCATTTTACAACGTTTTTCGTAATTCGAGTCTAGTACATAATTGCCAGATGGATATTTCACTATAAATTCAGAAAATTGTTGTCCTAAGAAGAAAAATCTGGACAAATGACAAATCCGGATAGAAGGTCAAAGATTCGGATGGTAACCCTAGTTAAGTACTTTGAATACCTCCAATACCTCTAGCAGTCATTAAATAGGACGCGTAATCAATAATATACGTCGACAGACGTCTCTAATAACAAATTTAGACCCGTATGAATGAATCCATCTGAAGTGTAGGAGCGATATTAAGATCTAACTTAAAGCAGTGTTTTATTTGTAAATATTACTTAAGTACCTACCATCATCGATTATGATTTCCCATCATTTGAGAGCGGTTTGCGTTGAATTTGAGATTCCTCTTGAGATCTAAGGCGCCGCGCAAACGTGTGTCTGTGTCTTGTGTTGGTTACAAGCAACCGGCAACGAGAAGCAAACATTATAACTTTGAAGCCTATATTTGTGCATCTAGAAGCATACATTATAACTTTGAAGTCCATATTTGTGCATCTCTGGCAGCGTAGAGCCCAAGCAGTTACACTGATCTTAAAGCGGTTTTTTTAATGATAATTTAATCAAGATGGTTCTTAGCTATGTTTTATGAACTCTGTTCAGCTGTTTAAAGATTATCAGCTAGGGAGAGGATCTCAACCATAAAACGAATATTTATTTTACTGTCGCTCACTTAGTCGATAGACTTGAAATTTTGTGTACTGTTGAAATCCGATGACATTAGAATGATATGGTAACCTTGATCTGCAGAGGCGATGAAAATTTGGAGAAACTGATTGTAGTTGGTAACACGGAAGGAAGGCGAGTACGAGGTCTTGCACAAAAGAGATGGATCGACCAAGTGAAAGAATCATCAAAGGCTCGTACTTCAAATTTTTCGTTAGAGACGCATTGGGTAGAAATAGAAGGAAACAGAATCACCAGCTTCAGAAGTACGCACGAAGCTGACCATGATCCTCAGACATGAGGGAACTACTAAAGAGAAAGAACCTTGATCTGATGCTGCGACCGGGACAGTCTGCAGACCACTCAACTCCTCAACTACTTACAGCAGCAACTATCGTGTTTGGGTTCTTTGAGTTTGATCTCGACGATGTTTTGTTTCGGGTGTTTGTTACGTTTTAGTTTTATTGTTTATTCCTTGTTAGGAAAGAAGCTTTGTCCTGAAACATCAAATTGGTCTGTAAATTCTTCATTTTGATGTGATACATCTTTTCCAGGTCGACGGCGTTATCCTCAAATATAAAACTACATATTGTGCACCTCATATGATAATTTTGTTATCTAACAACTGAATCAAATAATTCAAACCGCAGAGTTTCCCTGGGTAATTTTAACGAAGATAAATAGTGTGTAACAACGATATCACAATTCCGCTGGTGACGGCACTTATAATAACAAACAACTTCACCAAAAAACATTACTTGAAATTAGGGGTAAAAAATTGTCTTGCTGTATTTTCCGTATGTCATAATATGTTATCTTCACACTGGTATTACACCCAAATTTCGTTCTCATGTCAAGGAAGAAATGACAATCCATTGTTTTTGATTATTTAGTTACATTACCTTGATTTTGAATCGTCATCAACCCATATAGGTACCACTGTGGGATACAGATTTTTTTCATGGAACAGAAGAAGGATGTCAGTTGCCTTTGAAGTTCCATTACTTAAATCTTTACCGATTATCAGGTTTTATCACGATGTTTTCCTTTATAAGCAAGCTTTCAAAGCAAGCGATAATTAGAAAACTAAACTGAACATGCTTTGAAAATGACTGGCTGGTGGGAATCAAACTTAAAACCAAATAACATAAGAGGACATCGTTCTCCCAAAAGACTAGGCTAGGCTAGAACTGCAATTTTTGCAAATTCAATACAGTGTTTTTGCCCACGTGCCTTTCTCACGTCTTTTAACCGAGAAAAGAGACGAACAAGTCGTGCGCATCATGCTAAGTGACACGCTTGTCCATAACAGTTGCAATGCCACTCGGAGGTTTAAATCGCAAAGATCTGAAAGGCACTGCCACTGCGGCTGTCACCTTGAGACATGCACCTGTAATTTCACCAGCACCCTTTCCCTTCAAAACTGGAACACACTAATGCTCACATTGCTGTTTGGCGGCAGAAATAGGTAAAGTGGTAGTACTTCACTGGACGAGCTCTATCACTTGTAGCTCTACTGCTACTAAATTCGGTCGATCGATTTGGTACTTACTGCTATTATTTGTATAACCTATACTATAAAATTGTTCTCCCCTAATGAAGTAAAAAAATAAAGTGCGTGCTATAAAATAAAGCTGAAACTCATTCAACTCATCAAACTCAACCCAGAAAAATAACTTTCATATTACTGCTGCCGTTTCCCGAATTTCTGTATTGTTACCTTTCCCAAATACTTTTAAACCAGTTATTGATACCCAACTTCTGTGTATAGGCGTCTGCTGCGTGAACTCGTACGCGGTTTGTCTCACTATGGATTGGTTGGTTCAGCAAATCAAGGCAACGTCCAGTTCTTGTTGAATGAACCAGTCTAACCTGAGACAACTCACACGCGAGTGGCGCTTCAGGGAGCAGACGATCCAAATGTCACTTTAAGTTTTTAAACCGACGTAAAAAAAGGAGGATGTATTCGACCGTATTTTTTTATGTATGTTACGCATTGACTTGATGTTACGCGATAACACTTGGCATTGGCATTTGAGAACCGATTTTGATGATTCTTTGTTTGTTGGAAAGAGGGTACCTCAGTAATCGTCCCGTTTCAATTTGAATAAAATCTTCCACCTCTAAGGGTGGCTGGGGGATGAATGACTTTTGAGCGCGGTTTTTCGGTACTCTGTATAGAAATTATCAGTCTTGTTTTGTTTTAAATTACGTGACCAGTCAAGACAGTTGATAATGATCTCCATTATATGGGTTGTTGGTGCCGAATACGGATCTCTTCTAGCAGAGGTTTCAGGCTATAATTACACGTCTTCTAAGAGCCATGGTACTTTCTCCAACATGCTGTTATCTTTATGAGAAAACTGGACGGGATCTAGGGACGGAACGAACAAGTGATCCGCGTGGTGGTAAGCGACACGCCTGTCCATAAAGTTGCAGTGCTACTCAAGGTTTTACAACGCAAAGATATAAATGGCAGTGTTACTGTATCCACGTTGAGATACAACATTGATTGATTTCCTTGAAGGATGCTGGTGAAATTACAGGCTCATGGGACTTGTTTAACTTATGTCTCAGAATGACGGGCGTAGTGGCAGTGCCCCTCAGATCTTTGCGATTTAAAGCTCTGAGTGACACTGCAATTGTTATGGACAAGCGTGTAGCTCACCATCAGGCGCAAAACTTGTTCATCCCGTCACTTGATATTATAAAAAAAAGTGTATATATGAAATATGCTGATCAAATAATCAAAACTGATCCAGAGGTGTTTCTAATAAGATTACAAGTTTTTATTTTGTAAATATGGTTAAAAATATTTCGCCTTTAAGTAAAATTAAGTCGTAGAACAAAAGTTGTTTATGATAAATAAATAAATATTAGACAACATCACATACGTAGCTCTAATCCCAAAGTAAGTAGCTAAAGCACTTGTGTTACGGACATCGGAAACAACGATGGTACCAGCAACACCCGAACCCGAGACAATATAGAAAAGTTCGTTTCTACACTGACCCGGCCGGGGATCGAACCCGGGACCTCAGAGATGACGACACCATGGAAACCTGTGTGCAAGCCACTCGACCACGCCGTCATGATATTAGTAATACAATCCTGTGAGATTGTTGTATTTTACAAATAATCCTATGTAAATACCCATCGCTAACGGTAAAGGAAAACACGGTGATGAAACCTATATGTCGAGGAAGTTTCACAATACTCGAAAACCTTTACGGTCAACGTGGCCGACGATGACTGAAGCCGTCTCCTTAGAGAGGATCCGTGCCCAATAGTAGGGCGTATAACGGGTTGATTTCGCCTACAAATTTGCACGAACTCAAGATGCGAACAATTAATGAATGGAACTCTTGCCGTGTTCTGCACTTTCCGAACGATTTAACCTCAATATACCTAAGGTAAAAATGAACGGGCATTTTCGCGGTGATCATGCATCATTCTCATTCATATCTTTATTTCCCGCTGGTAACATTACACCCGTATACCTATTTAAAAAAGTTTTCATTGCATAAACTGTTTAAAATCTAATAAACAGCGGTGTATTACCAACGAAGTTTACTTTTACCGTCTTTCACTAATATGGTAATCTTATGAATTTTATATTAGGTAATCTACAAGGTTCCAATAGACACGTTTAATGCATAAATTAATAGGAAGCGTGATGAAAGCAAACAGCTGAACTATCTGGGCTGAAACTTGTAGCAAACTTCTACGTAGTTGCCAAGTTTCTAGTTTACACCTCAATCGACAAGGCGCAAATCGTCGTGTCAAACTGCTTTATCTAACGTTCTGATCTAGCCAAATTTTGCATAATGGCGTAGACATTAATTCCTTCAATTTATTACATACATTATATACTTTACACCCTTTTCCCATCGACGTGGGTAAAAACAAGAGCCTTCCACTAACTATTAACCTGACGCACATCTTTCGCCTCATCAACACACATCAGTGCTTTCATTCGTACTCGTCGTTTAAGGATACTGGCCTTTCTTTAGGACGTTCACAGCTTGGTCATGGTAAGTACGCCTTAATCAGCCCTTAGTAACTTGCCCGCTTACGCTCACCTTATAAATCTGTTTCGTCGATTTTTATATGATATCAAGTGACGGGACGAACAAGTCGTGCGCCTGATGGTAAGCGACGTGCGTATCCATGACAACAAAGCAAAAAAAGAAAGCACTGCTATTGCGCTTGTAACCCTGACACAAAAGTTGACAAGTATTATGTGCCTGTAATTTCACCAGCACCGTTACGTGCCCTTCAAAACCGGAACGCAGGAATGTGAGCTTTACTGATTGGCAGCAGAAAAAAAATTCTTTCATTTATTTTCCGTACATGTCGAAACATTTAAGGATCACATTCTTTATCATTGTCTCGACGTTTTCTCCTACGTCGTAATGCTCTCTTATCACACTGTTCTGTAATTTGTCCATCAGAGTCAATCCAGCCATACTTCTCAAAGCTCTTATTTCCACTGCATTGATTCTATTTCGATAATTTATTTAACAGTACGTTAAGAAAATGGCTTAGACAATTTCACTGACAGCTGCATGCTTAGCATAAGCAAAAGACATGAAATTATGTTTTCTCCAATCTGTCCATTTTCTATAGAAAATGATAGCGCACAAAAGGCGAATTATGATCGTGGTCCGTAGATAAGAGAAAACATTTTCTACCCTAGTACTTTCTAGTTTAATAACACGTCATCCCCATAACTACTCTTTTAGTAAAACGTCATTCCCGTAAGTCCTTATTCAACATTCAAATTTTTAAAACCGGGGATAACGTTTTACTTAATGATTACAATATTTATACATTCCAGTCTTTTAAAATTAAAATAAAAGGTAGCTCGTAACACATAATTATGTGTCCGGAAGTATATTAAAGTTAATTTATTCAATTGATTCAACCGGGAACGGAATCGAAGACTCTGCTATAACATTTCTTTTTCGTTGATTGCCAAACAAATGGAACGAACCGAAGTAGTTTCTTTCGTTATTAGAAATAACAAGATTTCAATCATAACCTCCCATCTGATTTCGATTTAAATCATCATCATTATTTTGACTCCTGGCACGCATAGAGTCGTAAGTAATTTTTAATGCAAAATAAAGTTTTTTGCGTATCGTACTTAATGACACTTTAAAAATTACTTCGTAAAACAAAAAGTGAAAAAAAGTTTTTGAATAGCAAACCGTCGAATGTTCAAAACGTTCCCGCGTAAACAGTCGTAGTTACAAATACGATGTTATGCGACGAAGCACTCTGCGATCGCTCGACCAATCACGCGTCGCAACTTCAACGTTACGACGATTCGCCGACTGAAAACTTGTTGCGCATATTCTTTACTAGAAAGTGACAGTTCACATAAATTTAGTCTTAAAACATAATAATAGTTATGAACTGAAAAGACATAACCTTCAAGGAGCCAGTAAATATTTAAATTACAATCTATTTTTATGACAATCACGTCAAGTGACCATAATTTAATAACACTGTTCTAAAGAAAAGACATTTTCTGATTTATTGGTCCAAATAATGATTTTACTATAGGTTTTATTTTATTTACATTTTTTCAAAATCCGCCGCATATAGTCGTAACCCTACAACATAGGACTTTTTGCTGGTTTAAATTCCTGAATCAAACGTCATAACTTGCTGTTACGACTATTATCTACGTTCAATAAATTAAATTTGCATTTGCAAACAATCGTATATCAAGGATACGACTTTATGTAGGGTTGTGCTTGTGTTTTACGACCTTTTGTGTATTTATTATTTTCATAAATACTAAATAATGTGAATGTTTTAATTCAAAAATCTAAGCTTCTCATATAATCTAAGCTTTTTCACAAAAATATTAGGTATTTACGTCTTTAATCTTTATTTATAGAGTCACCACTTCCCCTT
>NW_020653854.1:18541981-18579862 GCF_003589595.1 Hyposmocoma kahamanoa
AAGGAGCTCTACTGCTACTAATTCCAGTAGCAAAAACAACCTTTTGTTTTTTTTGAGAATCAGTACTAACATTTATAATTTTGTTATCTTAGTACCAAAAAAGTAAAAAATGCCAAAAGGTTGTTTTTGCTACTGGACTTAACTTTTAATTAATAATAATTAATGTGATCTCATGTTTACAATTTAGATTTAAATTACAACTAAGAACAGTGATTGTGTTTCTTTTTCAGTTAAACAATAGACGTTTTTCATTTCGAAACTTAATTTTATTCTCCTAAAGATTATTTTTGGTTTCATAATAAATAATTGAATAATACGACCCCGTAATATGAGTCAAATGTAACGTCACAAGAAGCAGTATGTATATATACGACACCTTGTTTAAAATTATAATTAAAGTTTAAACCACACGTACAGTCGTATTCTCAAGTTACGACCTTTGGACGGGTAACAAAGATAGTTAATAGATTTATATAGATAGATAATAGATTTTTCCATTTTTCTCCACAAATACTGCTTTCTGATTGATGTTAATTATTGCAAAATATACCATATATTATAAGTATACAATAAAATTACAAAAATCCATAAAAGTAATATTTGTATGAAACGCATAAACTTAGATCAAAAGTTCAAATAGCTGTTTCTCGACATGTTGCTTTTATGGGTTACGACTATTTGCTTGGGACGCGTCGAATTTTCTGCCCAAAAGACATCAAAAACCCCATCAAAAGGCCCATGTCTAGGGCCTCCTTCATAGATCACCACAACAACCAGTCTTGCGCTGTGCGCATCCAGTGAATATCCGCAACCTTCTAAAGAAATAATATAAATTAATATAAATATACCAATAATATTATTAGTTGCAGGCATTTTATATAAAATGCCGATTTTATACAAGCGGTACACAGGTTAAAAACTCTGTGCGTAATCACAATATGATTTAATAGTAAAAATAATTATGGCAAGATTTTATTTTAATTTTGTAATTCTATTCAGTTTGCCAACTTTCAAGCTTTGAAACGTTTAAAGTTTGCAGTATTTTGCATAATATCTAGCCTTTCATATTGTACTAGAGTACATTAATGACGTAAACGCGGAAGGAGGGCCAATGTAACGTTCACTTAAGAGAAGGGACCTCTAAATATGAAGAGGACCTGTAGTGAAAATTCGAAGGTCGTAACTCCTAACGATGTATGGTAACAAGGATGAGAATGAGCCTTATGGAAATTACTACGCCGCTGCCTATATTATGAAAGCATTCTAACAGCTGATGACACTAGTAAATTTGATAATTAGGAATTTGATATAATATACATACAATAATACAGTGCTCTAGACAGGCATTAAATAAGAAACGTTCGTGGATTGATATTGTTCAGTCGGCGGTGAAATAACAACGTCAGTTGATGGCAATTTATTCGTTTATCCACTTTTCAAAGTAATTACTTCAAAAGTACATAAGATGGATGGTACTAAAATGGATTATAACTGTATAACGGCAAGTTCACATGAAACGACCGCGCTTGATCACTTTCCAAGTACCTCATACAAAAAGCCCCCGTGTCCATGCCCGCTCGTTTATAAACTCCACTTCTTATTTTCATATGGCAACGCCACCAACGACCATCATGCCTTAAGACCACGTTAGATGATTGATTAAACTAAACAGATTCAAATGACACCAGCAAGAAGAGAACTTTACTTTTAAAATATCTATTAGTTACAAAATCTCCTTTTTATACTTGTACTAGACGATCAACCATGTGAGAGTAAAACAACGAGCCAAAGCCTGTCATACAATGAATGAGAAATTGCTGCTTTGAAATCCCTTCGTATTTCAGTACGGAATACGCTTTGTGATAAAGTTTGGGAATGAAAATTGAGTACCTAGCTTGTTGTACAATATAATGACAAACAAGTGATTACAAAAGGAGACATGGATGAACGCCACACGTTATTTAAATTTGAAACAAGAGCGTTTCAAAATGTTCTAAAGAAGTTGTTTAGAAAACGTTATAAACCCTTGGACACATAGTTGGAGCCACCTTGCATTTTCAATATTAAATGCCTACGCTCAAACAATGTTCGATTCATCAAAAACTATTACACATACTACACAAAACTACTATTACACATACTACATAAAACTATTATGCAACTTTTAATCTGGTATACTAAACGTCTTTTTTCCATAAGTTATTGTTGAAAATTTGGCCTCTATCTCACCTGATGGAAAATGTATGAAATTGATTTGCACGATTTAACCTAAACAGACAAACAAGCGAAGTGCAATAAGAGATTATAATAAATGCTCATGTGTCGCGCTGGCCTCGATGTTTCGGCCTGCTAGATATGTAAATAGCGTTTTCATTATATAAGTCAGCGGTAACAAATTGACAGCAATCCATATCACTAGTCAGATTCCTGCGGGAGAGTATGTCATTCTCGAAATCACAAGACGAAATACGACTAAAAAAAGTATCGTCTGACTGAAATGTATATGATTACAACAGTTTATTTGTACAAGCACCAATTCAAATCTATAAATCAAATTAAATATAAGAAATTCGACTCTATATTAAATAGTTTCTTCAAACTGCAAAATCCATAAACTGTCGAAGTATAGTCTGTGCATGTTTTTTGACGGCGGTGTAAAATGACAGTTCATTGCGCAAAAGTGTTGCAAGTAGCTAGTGATCGCAGCCGATAAATATTCTATCGCTATCCACTGACCAATAGGTCACGCTTATGAAATAAATGACCGGACAAGTTTCATTTCATCGAGTATATAACCAGAAATAGAGACGAATGACTGAATGAATGAATGAATGACGAATATATGTATATATATAACGCACACACTCAACATAGCCCCGCACTAGGGAAACCCTGTGTCACGGGTGCCATGGACACACACATAGACAACCACAAATTACACCCAAACTCACGAGAGAAATAATTGTAGGCTATACAACTATTTCTCTCGGCCCGGGAATCGAACCTGGGACCTCTGCGTGGCAGTCCGGCATGGTAACCGTTCGGCCACGGAGGCAGTTAAATTTTTTTATTTATTAATGACGAGAAAATCATTTAGTTTGTTTGAAAACTATTCTGCCATATCATTACTGTGACAACTGCGCTCCGATTGGCCAGTCTGGATTCGAAACAATTGATGGGTGTCAACTGTTTCACTTCAAATCGACCAGTTAACTTGAGCTTTGCTATAATGGACGAAAATTACAAAATTACATATTTAATATTTAATTACCGATGAAATTTGATTCCATTTGTTTTGTGATTAGATGTTTTGCTGTTTTTCCCACACACCGAATATAACAGCACGGCACTGTTAGTGATATTATCTTTATTAAAATAAATACAGAATATTTTTTGGAATATACGGAGACATACACAGAGGTCAGTAGTTGGCCTGTCTATATTTCAGTGCAAACGAGAGTTGTTATTTATAAGAGCTGTATTGCTAATGTATTTCTGGTTATATACGCGATGTTTCATTTGAATTATCCTCGACTTCATCCAATTTCAGAACACAAGTTCATTTGAATTGTCAAGTTCATACATACATACTCTGTATTTAGAGCTATGTTTATGAAAAATAGAAAGAGAAGACATATTTTGAAGCTTTTAAATTTAGTTCAAAATAGATAATCAAATCCGGCTATTCTTGTTAAAATGTACCTGTATGAATAAAAATTTATCTCGATCCTAGTAAGCTAACTGCCAAAATAGGAATAAAGAAGAAAATAACGCAATGGGTTATCATTAGAACGTCGTAACATTCACAATTCAGTCATTTTTGGCAAAATTTTGTCTCCTTTCGCAAATTTAGTGATATAGTTAGTTATATAACTATTTAAAATTTTATGAAACTGGCAACCCTATAAATGTCATTTTACTCCGTCTTCAAAAAAGACAGACTATAGTTATTTGTAACATGCATCGTACACTGTCACTGCGCCCGCCACTCTGAGACATAAGTTGACAAGTCCCAGGGGCATGTAATTTCACCAGCACCCTTACCCTACAAAACCGGAACGCAGTATTGCTCACATTACTGCTTGGTGGTAGAAATAGGTAGGGTTGTGTCAACTGTTCAAGAGAGAGGTTTAGAGATTTTGCAAATGAAATTAGTCCTTATCTTTTAATGCTTAAATGTGAGAGCTAAAAATTTCACATATACATAATTAGTTTAATGTAATTTATGTTATTTTTATTAACCGACTTCAAAAAAGGAGGAAGTTCTCAATTCAACTGTATGTTTCTACTTTTTTTTGTATGTATGTTACGCCATAACTCTGATATTTGTGCACCAATTTTCAGATTCTTTTTTTGTTGGAAAGAGGGTACCCCATAGTGGTCCCATTTAATTTTAAAGAAAATCATCCACCTCTAAGAGTGGCTGTTCACGCATGAAGATTCATTTTTATAAATAACGCCTAAATTTTATTATAACGAGCAATTATTTTAATGGTTGATTTTGCTATTCTCTAATTCAAGGCGTTTTTCTCTCTCAATATTCTTTAAGTAGTGAGAACCGATTTTTATTATCTCCTGTGTCAAGTTCCGTATAGTGGCGAACTAAGGGATGAATCAGGGTTTCGGCACTTTCCGGTAACCTATTTCAAAAAAACTTGGCAAATAGATGAAATTCCACGTACTTTAGAAGTCGGTTTTTTTTGGTGCTCTGTACTAAGATTATGACGTATGATATGGGGCTTTATTACAATTATCAAATAGTACGGTAATAGTGGTATCCGTGCTATGGAGCTCTAATCACACAATACATAATTCTGTAATTGTCAACCGATGGTTAATTTACACCATAAGGTCCTTTTATATATTTTAGTAACTAATGGTTGAGGCATGAAATTGAAGAGAAAGATGAGAGAAACCAAAATGTTATTGCTCCTTTTAACAAACAGTTATACCATGTATATACTCTAAATGAGAACTTATCACGATTTAAAAAGTCAGCCAATAAACTATAAATAGTAGACAGTATTGTTACCTTTGAGTTTGTTACCCTTCTACAAAACAACATAACATCAGACTCCTAATCCCGTATATCACATCTTAAGAAGCAACCGAGTTGCGTGAAGCCAATCTATTTGTCTGGTCTTACCCTATCCGGAGATTAAGCATTTCCTTTTCAGTACCAACTGTGATTTATTTCCATAGACACTGGCGTCCAGCGGTTGAGTCGGTTTGAGACGGTGACAGCAATATTTTCTTAATTATGAATTAGTTTGTCACTGGTTAGTGTTAAATCATTTATAAAATAAACTAAAACGAGGACATCTTTCAAAAAACTATTAAAATGTACCCCCATTCAGACAGAAAGCTGACATGTTCATCCATAAAAACATGAATTCAGCGCGTCTCACGCGTTTTACGAAGTATTTATAAAAGCCCCCGAGACGAAAACGCATGTAAAGTAATAAAAGTTGTTGTTGTTGTTGATTGTATGGTAATCAACAACTCGTGTTTTGTTTCAAAGAAGAATTTCAACAAACGTTTCATTTACATCTACAGCATTTATTTATATACCCACATCAATAAATATTAGACACCATTGCATACGTTGCTCTGATTCCAAAGTAAATAAAGCACTTGTGTTATGGAAATCGGAAACAAAAACGGTACCCCAAACATCCAGAACCGAGACAATATAGAAAAGTTAGTTCCTACTTTGACCCGGCCGAGGATCGAACCCAAGACCTGAAAACCTGTGTGCAAGCCAACCACGGAGGTGGAGGAGGGATATTCATAAAGTTAATTTTCTTAACATTTTCTTTTCTTTGTTACAGGTAGCTTCCAAACAAAAACCAGATTATGTTATAGTGCACCAGTGTAATCTAAAATGTTCACAATGACTTATTGGTGCAAACGCCCATGCGCCGCGTCGGTAAGCGCATTAATGACTATTTTTGTGTGCGTTATGATTGAAGTAACCTCGTTGGAGGTTAGGCGAGAGTCACATAAGTTCACAATAGAGGAGTTGTTGACTACACACTTCGAACACAAGGACTCTGGCGATCACGGGATGGATCCTTGCAAGGCTGGTAAGTGGTTAATTATACTTATTACTTAATAGATAGTAACTGCATGTAAATAGGTGTGAATTTGCAAAAAATATCTTCACAGTGTACTAATTCAAAGTGAAATGAAGTTGGATAATAATTCAAATAATTTTAAATTTTTCACTCATTAACTTACAGCACCCATTGAACATTAAATTAATGCACAATTCCAAAATAGATTTTTCTACATTTCCTCAAAATTGGTTATTCTTCCGTAAAAAATATTAAAAACAGCTTTAAAATATTGATAATACCGCTTCGACGTCATAAAATCAATCTGCCACCTTTACGCTCCTATTTCGTTCCGCATTATCGCGGCGGCGCGTGTTTAAAGAATTGTTTTATCTTTTTCACCCAAATTTCACCTCAGAATTTTCCGAGGTTTTAAAAACAAATAGCCTGTAAAAAGGAACAAAAGCACCCGAATGGATTGCTATCGTGGACACTTTATAATATTCGTTGATCGCATTCGTTACGAAATAAGCATGGATTCAATATGAATTCACTTGGTCTTCGTGTTGTGGGAGGTGATGAACCAGATCAAATGGCTTAAATGTTGAATTGGTCTGCATCGCAACGTATAACAATACATTGTATTGGATCTTGCATACTCCCCTACTTGTTAGTTTACTTATCTCGTTATCTTTATTGTTGTTGCACATCAAAGACCTGCTGCTGACCTCCGGTATCTTTGGATACGCGAACGACAACACAATAGTGGAGCCATATGTCAGAAGCCCGTGTCAACAGCGGAGGAATTCGTCGTAAACGATAGGCGATGGCCACGCGGTTGAACCTGAACCTGAAAGCGTCTTTCTTCTTCTTTCGTTTTCTCTTCTTTCGATTGTGGAGACGCGAAGAGCCGCAGTTTTAATGCCTCCAAAACAGAGGCTTGCCTAATTCTCACCAAAACGGAATGCACGGTCATTCTTCTCAGAGTGAGAAAAGTGGTTTGCTTGTCGGGTTTATTTCACCGTTATTCATTCGGTTCATTAATATAGTCAACACTCCAAGCTTATGTCAATAACACCGTGTGTGTTATACCCTTCCTTATGAGTACGGTAAAGAAATGGAAAACACTGCCGGCATCTGTATTACCCGTTAGCTAGATTTACGAGTTATTCAAGCTTAGAATGAATATACGTTTACTAGATAAACGTAATATTGTCGAATACGTCGACGTTTAACATCATATAAGAGTCTGGGATTGACAACGCTATGATTTCAACGTACCGAGTGTCACACGAGCGTTCCGGCGCCCTTTTCTTTCGCATCGCAGCACCCCGCCCCACTTCGTCTCCTGGCCACTTGTCCGATGCGTTTCAATGTGCCGCAACATGTAGTTTTGTTTATATGTAATATTAGAGACCAAAAAATTAACGAGAATGGACACTCTCCGCCCATCTCTAGCTTTAGATACCACACCATGCCCCGCACATTGGCGGTCACATTGACTGCACGGCAACAAGGCTGTCGACGAGCCGTTTTCGTGCTAAGACGACTTTGATATTTGAATATAGTTTTCATTCATTCATTAAGAAAAACTTATACGTTAATATACAGATTTCTTATATCAATATGAGACGTAATATAGTAGGCAAGGGTTCTCGAATTTTCAATTGTATTGCCGATAAATATGTAGTGAATATGATTACTAACTAAGTAATGATAAAGATAATTTTGCAATGTCAAATAACTTGGTTACCTTGTGACGGTGTGACCTCCTTACACCGTCATCCCACCTTTTTGTATCGCCTCTCTCTAAACGTATCGTAACGTTTTTCTTCTTCTACTCATATTTAAATTTAAAATTTTGAATTGTTCCATTTTACCTCGCATTCTGATTTTGTTTCTTTCCATCGTTACTCTCTACCCGATCGCGGTAGCGAACGTATCTCTACTTATCTTTTTGAACCGTTTACTAGCTATATTTATACAGTTTACATTTTAAAGATTATAATATATTTGTTAAAACCAAATAAATACATATAAACTGGACTTTCAACGTTTGAATTGCTAAACTTACTAAGTAAGATGTATGGAGGCTGCGGAGGCTGCGGAGGCTACTACATTCCATCCAACAGGACCTAACGCCACCAGCACCAGCAGCTCTTCTACAATCTTATTTAAAAGTGCCTGCCCAAAATTATAACATTTTACATGCTTTTAAATTTATTTTTTTAATAAACCTTCAGGATTATTCTAGTTAGTGAATTAATGAAAAATATAATATTATATTGATATAAATACCTAATGAACATGTGTAATTATTTGAATTATATTAATAGAATTATAGATAACAGATTCGCGTTAGAATTTTCGCTATGTTGCCGCTCTGACCACGTACGAGAAAGTGATGGGTACCCTCTGCCACTTCAAACATTTGCGCCTGTGCAGATAGCGCCTAGCTGTATATGTAGTAGGTATTTTCGACTGTTGTATGGAATGTCCGGGGTGTATGTAATACAACCCAAGTGTCGCAACGTTGACGCAACGCATCGTGGGGCATCGCTCTATGTTACATAAAAAATAAAATAAAAATTCGTTGTTCACGTTTCTCCAAAAATATTTGTTCCAAATACAAAAATGCAAGAAAATGAAGAAGTAAATTTATTTTTTAATCTAATCCGCAGTCCGGTTTGTTCCAAAGCCATAGACTACAAAAATTGAATTCAAAGTGAGGGTTGCTTTTGCCCGCCCGTTGATTCAGAATTCAATTTTTATACTTTTGAATGGTAACGTACTAGTTCAAATGAATGCATTGTTCACAAATGCGAAATAACAATCTTCACAATAATTACAAATGGCTTTTATTTTACTTTGACCTTCACCACACTGGGCTTAAGAATTTTATTTTGAATAAGTTTTACACAAGCAGTAGCTGATGCCGATGTAGACCGTCTACTTTCTTTCGCCTTAAAATGACTCATTAACTAAATAAGCTTTTGTCATAGCTGATTGTTTCCTGTTTAATTTTTGCTTTATACTATTTACTTTTGAAAAACAAAAGTTCAATGTGTGAATATAGACAGCGTAAAAAAAAGAACTCTTATTTCAACTGCTGAATATTGTTGTATTTCCTTTTATGAATGGCATGCGAGTTCATTAATCAAACGCACATTTTAAATAAAAACTGAAAACTATAAATTCAATTTAACAAAAGAGAAGTCGTTTTATCGGTTCGAACCGGATACGGGCGTAAATCGGAATCTGACACTCCATAAACCGTTAAAGTCAATAAAGCGACCCTCATCAGGTGAACCGTAAACGTCGGACAATACCGGTTTTTATCTCACACGTTTTTTAACTCCAGTGATGTTATTTCGAATACCTTCACATTTTATTTTGTCTAGCGAATTTTCGTGAACTATCTTACCCGTAGATGAAGTTAGGCTAAACACGTCAGAGTTGGTGCTCATACGGTATATGTTTTAAAACAACATTTCTAATAATAATAATAAAATTTCTGGTTACATGGCTTTGTCTTACACTGTGCTACGGTCTCCGGCAAACGCGCTGCCCAGAGTGTGTGAGCTGTGTGATTCGTAGACGTGAACAACGTAGCGTTGCTCACGTCTACGAATCGGAGCTACGGATGAGAGGTCAGCCTTCTACATACAAACCTGTAAGGCAGTTATTGCCTGCCGCCGTCACGGGCAGTGGATAGCCGCGGGGTTTCTCTGATTTAACGCGGAAGTTGCGGTGTGACTGCAGAATTGAACGGGATGAGGGTCTAGACTGCTCTTCTGTATTAGTTTGTAATCTTCTGTCCGTTTTCCTTTCTGTACCATTAACTTTCCTCTTTGTCTTCATACTTTATTCTTCCCCCGTCCTCTCTCCCTGGCGACTGATATAAATAGTTATCTCCTGGGGAGAGGACAATGTAAATCACTGTTATTTTTATAATAAATAATTGAGATTAAGTATAAAAAATAAAGTAGGAGTTTAAAAAATTATGTATGGCAAGTAGATAGGTAAAGACTCAAGTAATATAGTCTTATAACAGTTTAGCAATTCTTATTAAGTCTCAAAACCACAGAAAAAAACATATAATGTAGAAAGTCTGGAGTTCTTTACATCCTTGACTCTCATAATCCATTATTTTTTTATTTGCATTCACGTAACAAAGACCCATAAATACATACATACCTTACATATCTTATAAACTAATATACATAATAATACAATAAAAACACTACTGACTAATTATTATTTACAATTATTATTGTCTGCGACGTATGACGCAACGTGGGTGTCCGATAGCCGGCCTCGGAAACGTCGGTACGTGACCCCCTTCGGCCAAAACTCATCTGTCATGAAGGTCGACAGATGTTGAGTTGGTACTCTCACCACAAATGAATTAAAATGTACATAGTGGCGGGATACCAACTGCTCGACCCTCACGCTAGCATTAGCTTTCACCCGTATATGTATACTCCACAATATCGGCAGACTTTGTGGAGTAATGAAGCCGTGACACGTATAACAACGTCGTCGGTATCGCTGGACGCAGTAAATGATTAGGGTAAGGCGGGGCGGTGCCACTAAGGTTACGGCTGGTGTACTTCTTCCTTTCCACCTTTTTGAAACCGTCCTCGTTGCACTGTTCAACTCTTCTCGGTGGTAATGGTGATACATTTCCAGAGATGAATATCCGTTTCATTTTCTTCCCCTTTGTTGGTAAATTCCAGGGTTGTGACTTTGGAGCACTGAATCGGTTAGCAGCGATTTTTTTATATTTATTTTTAGATTTATTATATTATATAGACTATTTTTAGCTTGGCAATTATGCAATATTAATATACACTGTGTGTTTAATCTGTTTATATTTTTGGATACGTTATTATTATATCCATCTATATTAAGTTATATGTACCGTCACTTACGTTTTGATCGCAATACGACACTAGTATTAAAGTGTCTAGAAAATTCAATCTCCAGAAAAATTGTTACGGGATATATATATCCTATAAAGTTCCACAATAAATAAAGTATTGATAATCGGCGTACATTTCCTTTTTGAAATTCATAATAACGTCAATATTTATAATAACGGAATAATAACGTCAGTTCATTGCATTTAATTCGTTTATCTACTTTTCACAGCAATTAGTTCGAAAGTACAAAAGATGAATCAGGTTAAGACAGATATTATGTGTAACGCGGCAAATTCACAGAGACAGACCGCAATAATCTATTTACAAATATCTCACACACAAAAGCCATCTTGTCAAATCGCGTTCGTTTTTAAGTATTGATCAGTGTTGCCTAGAATATTTATAAGATTTTTTACAACACCAAGTGACGGGACGTACAAGTCGTGCGCCTAGTGGTAAGCGACATGCCAATCCATAACAGTTGCAGTGTCACTCAGAACTTTCAATCGCAAGGATCTTAGGGGCACTGCCGCTGCGCCCGTCACCGTAAGACATAAGTTGATAAGTCCTATGTGTCTGTAATTTCACCAGCACCCTTACTCCTACAAACCAGAACGCATTAATCCTCACATTACTGCTTGGCGGCAGAAATAGGTAAAGTGTACTTCCCTGGACGAACTCTTTCACAATGAGTTCTATCGCTACTATAAACTATAGAGTCTATTTAAAAATGAACAATAACATCACACATTATTCCACTTTTTGATTAAATGATGTAAAATTTTATATGAGCCTTATCTCTAACAAATTATGGGCATGAAATATCTGTATACTTACACTAAAGCGCAGCACCTATTACAAAACAACATTACCACCAATTTGACCGTTTTCACTAAAGAACGTGTAATGTTCTTTTACCCAAAAATAATTTCCCGTAACCGCAAAAAAAGCGTTAAAAAAATCTCAATGAGCAGTTTAACAGCCATTCTTCGGAAGTTGATAATCCCTTTATTCGTTCGGCACCTGAACAGCTTCCTACCATTTATTCAGTAAGTTGAGCTCTAAATATTATCTGAATGCGGCCACGCCACACCTTTTCCGCTTTTCGCCTTTATTCATTATTTTATTTAAGTATATGATTGTTATTTTAAAATCCTTTGCTAATTGAAAACATTCTGGGAAACATAATTAATTTCATGTCAAAGGAAAACTTCATTCATTTCATTTCAAATATGTCGACTATTTCTTAGCAAAACCACTATGGTAGACATTTAAATGAATTGAAATAATTAATATGCCAACTTCAGCCAGAGTTACAGCTTTGTGCTTTTTGAGGGGGAACCCTGGCCCCACAAGAGAAATAAATATCTTAAGAAGCACGTGTAAGCTACTTATGTGACGTATTTATATTTTTAATAGGGCATTCCTTCATGGCGGAATTGGGATAATAGCTTTGTATTTCCCTGGATATAGGGAAGTTTGACTAGTGAAATACAACGGGAGCCTTTGTTCTCTTTATCCATTTTTATGATATCAAGTGACGCGATAAACAAGTTGTGCACCTGGTGGTAAGTGACACGCCTGTCCATACCAGTTGCAGTGCCACAGAGCTTTAAATCGTCAAGATTTGAGGTGTACTGCCACTACGCCCGTCACCATGAAACATAAGTTGACGAGTCCCATGTGCCTGTAATTTCATCAGCAACCTTACCCTTCAAAATCAGAACGCAGTAACGTTCACTTTAGTGCTTGGGGGCAGAAATAGGTAAGGTTTCCTTCCCTGGACGAACAAGGAGCTCTACTGCTACAAAAAAGCTTCCTATTTATCCCATCTCTGCTTATCGCCTAAAAAATATTATTTGAGTTGAAATTGCCGTATGTCTAATAAATTGCACTTATTGCACGTCTCGTTCTGGAGCTCCCACATAAAACGTTATTTCATTTAATCTCTAGTCAATTTGTCAACTCTCATGAAAGGGTTCTACGAAGGTCCGACAAAAGGGTACGATACTTGATCGTTGCAATTTCAAGAATATACATGTCTATATCTTTCTTTGATATTACCCACTTTAGCAGTCAAGAGTATAAATTTATAATATTTATAATTTGTCCGCAAAATTTAATATTAATATTATGTAGTTTTCTTTCAACTTTAGAGTGATTTTTGGACATGTATAAAGATAAAAAATGTTAAATAATTTATAGAATGTGTTATTTTCATTTCAAGTAAAACTATAATTGTAATTACACTATGAGTTTTCCTAAAATACTAAAATAAAATAAACATTCCTATAAAATATCAGGTAAAAAGTAATAAGAATTTGTTGTTCTGGTATTAGTGGGATATATTTTTTTTAAACAAGTCGTGCACCTGGTGGTAAGCGACACGTCTATCCATTACAGTTGCAACGCCACTCACCTTTAAATTGCAAAGATCTGAGGGGCACTGCCACTGTGCCAGTCACCCCTTAGTGGATGGAAAAAAAATAAAAGAAAGTCACCCTAAGACAAGTCGATTGAGTTCCATGTGCATTGCTGAATGACAACAGAAATAGATAAGGTGGCTGTAATTCCTTGGACGGACGTTTTCACAAGGAGCTCTACTGCTACAAAAACTACTGTGTAAACCATAATGGTAAAAGGCCATCAAACTTTTTTGGAAAGAATTGGCAACACCGGAAGAGACACAGACATGTTGTTAGCACAAATTGATGTAATCGTAAACGTAGGAAGCGAAAAAATACACCGAAGCTGTTTATTTCGAACTATTAAATTTTCACAACAATAGTATGGATATGTAAATAAGCATTTTATAAAAAAATCTTATTATCTACGTCTAATCTGCCGCATAAACTTACTTGTAAACAAACCAGGCCCAAATTTGCATTTTTATAATTTAATTTCGCGACTCAGAGAAAAGCCATTCCTTCATAAAACACGTTACGTCGCCGAATCTGCAAGCTGTGGCTATCATGTTGAATGTGTAGTCTGTATTGTCTGTGTTTTACATCGAAATTATTGCCTTTATTCCAGTAGCTATAGGCTAGAGCTATAGACCGTTACCATAAAGTGGATATACCATACACAAACAATAGCCAACTTTATTTTCTTTTCGTTTTCTTTGTTTTCTTTATTTCCGTTGCCTATTGTGATCCTTAATCAAACTGTAAGATCTCTTATTAACTTGCATCTCGAAATTATTTTCAAAAAGATAAGTAAATTCTTTTTGATTATTCGTGAAGCCATTTTGTGTGGTAGCTGACGGTGCAAAATTCAGCCTTGGTACGCTTTGAAAGCGGGTTATTTTTCTGCGTTCTGATGAACTCGCTGAGACTGAAAAGACTAATTCGCACATGTACACGCTTTGGATTACATTTGAGGCCACCAGCGCAAAAGTGGTGTAACCCCATGAAATGCATATAGAAGAAATGAGATATTTGAAAGTAACCAAATTCATTTTAAATATCGCCTTACTTTTTCAAACTTGTATCTCACCTCTCGCCACCGGCAGGGAGTCCATCCTCAACCTTTGGAACCGAGTCCATCTCGTACTGTACGACGACGACGAGTTTTCTCCCACGTACAATTAGGTTGCGGAATGAACTCCTTGTCTGGTTTTTCTCGCAGGAATACAGCATGGAGTCCAATTTAAAAAATACTAACAACCTTACAGGACTGTATTACCACCATCATAAACAAAAACTTTTGTCCCATGACTTTTAACAATTTCAGATTTTACTTTCTTAGAAAAAAAATATTATAGAACGCTCTAAACGATGGTCACTCTGGGCGATTAAAAAGAAAGCACTGGCGTAAATATGTACGATGAAAAACGCAGGAGCGAACGGTTGAACTTACTACCTTATTACCAGATACAAATCTACAAATTGTTACATAGTACAACAAAAACTTAAAAGTTTATTTTTGGTAAATTAATTGTTTTGTGAAGACTCGTGGAACAAAATTTGTTGTTTATTATGGTAGTATATTACTACAATTTCTGTGAGGTTGTTAGTAATTTACAAATAACTCTGTATAGTAATTATTGTGTCTGTATTTAGGTCTGCAGAAAGAAATTTTTTTAGAAATAAGCAGCACCTTTTGTTTGTGTTTTCTTTTTTACTAAATGTGATTTGAAATAAGTGACCATTCCTGACATGACCTAAATAAATAAATAAGTAATCAAATCGTAATATAATAAAATATATAATAATAATATTTAATTATATTTTTCTATACACAAATATAGCATCTAAATATAAAATAATGGTGTACTTTAGTATCATTTAAAATAATGTTGTACAAAAAAAGAAATGTTGGAAAACACCACTTTTGCGCTGATAGCCTCACTTGTACGTAGGGCACTCAATAAGTTTTGAGATACTCGAAATTTAAAAATGGAACGCACCCATATTATGTGTTTTTAAAAAGCAAATTTATTTAAAAATATATCACCAAAAGCAATTTAGCTAAATTAAAAAAAAATGACATTGTTAATCATTTTACTACAACGCTTCCCGCGCTTTTTCTTTGCAATAATGGATCTTAACTGTAAACGTTTGCGTGCTATGATCTTCTATGATTTTAAATGTGGTTTAACTGAACAATTGAGTTTGGAACGTTTGCAGTCAGCATTAGATGACTCTGCTCCTTTTCGTGCAACAGTTTTTAGGTGGTTTAAGGTATTTAAAGGAGGCAAAACTAACCTTGAAGATGACCTAAGAGGCGGACGCCCGGAAACAGCAGTTACTGCAGAAAATGTGTGGACATCTGAAATGTTGGTGCGAGAAGATCCACGAATCACGTACACGAACATTGAGAAGATCCTAGGCATTAGTTCGGGGAGCGTCAATACTATCCTGCATCAACATCTTGGAGTGAGGAAGCTTTGTTGTCGATAGATCCCACGATTGCTCTCCGGTACTGGAAACAGGCTCCGGCCCGGGGAAAAACAGGCTCGAGTGGATTGGTGCCGAGAAATGCTTATACGTTTCGAAAACGGGACATCGAGACGTGTTTCAGAAATCGTTACTGGTGATGAAACATGGATCTATCAATATGATCCAGAAAGCAAGAAGTAGTCGTCGGTGTGGGTCTTGGCAGAGGGACAATTACCGACAAAGTTGCAGAGACCTCGAAACGTCGGCAAAAAAATGGTAGCTAGTTTTTTTTTTCTCGGAGCGGACATTTGTCGACGTCAATGTTAGAAAATAGTAGGTCTGTTAATTCAGAATGGTACACAACAGTAGCATTGCCAAAAGTTTTCCAAGCTGTGCGGGAGAGGAGACCAAAGACCGGGCTTTGGGGAATCATGCTGCATCACGATAACGCCTCTTCACATACGTCCCTCAGAACAAAGGCGTTTATTAAGGAACCTGGTATAGAAACCTTAAATCACCCGCCGTACAGCCCTGACTTGGCTCCCCGCGATTTCTTTTTGTTCCCAACAGTGAAGGAAAAGTCAAAGGAAAATTTTTTTTTTAATGTCGAAGAAGCAGTGGCTGCCTACATGCTGACAGATCAAGACTGGCAAAAGTGTTTTCAGAGTTGGTTTAGACGAATGAAACTTTGTGTAGATAATGATGGAGAGTATTTTGAAAAAATGTGAAATAAATTATATTAATATGTTTGATATTTTTTCTTTATCTCAAAACTTATTGAGTGACCTACGTAATGTCACATTATGCATCATGTTGTCGGGGGACGTCGATGATTGTGATATGATTTGAGTAATAATATCCAATTTTAAGGGACAAAAGCGCCTCAGAGGCCTTATCTTCTAGACAATACGATGTAACACGAATGGAATTAACTATTCAGCCATGTAACAATAGCCTAGACCGACAAAGGTTGCGAAGGGGCTAGATTCAGACAATGAATATTCTGATACATTTTCGGATTACTGTTTTGTGCACTGAGATGTAATGTGCGAGTTCCCTTTAGTCCCTATTACCATTGCCGAAGAATTGGAATTGGAAGGTAGTTTTTGTAATGATAGCCTAATGAACTTTACATCAATTGTGTAACTTACAAACTATACTTTACCCATAGAGCGCCTGACACGGTATGCTTGAAGGCGCTGGTTCAAATCTAGCCGCACCGAAACGATTTTTATTAGTGTTCGATATTTGGATTAATAATTATAACAAACTATATATCTCTACTAGCTGACTAGAAATGTCGTAACTCTGTATTATCGCTGGCTGGCTACTAAAAACAAAGATGTGCAATAAGCACATAGAAAAGCTCAGTTGGGAGAGCGTCTGGCACGATATGCTTGAAGGCGCTGGTTCGAATCCAGCCGGATCCAAGGAATTTTCTTAGTGTTCTATCTTTGTAGTAATAATTATAACAAATTAGTGGAGTAATTTCACAAAATGTCATTGAACATCATGGTAATAAAACATCGTGATGTTCAATAAATTTAAAAATTACAACTATACTCTAGCCAATTTTTTCATGATACCAAATGACGGGACGAACAAGACGTACGCCTGGTGGTAGGCGACGTGCCTGCCCATAACAGTTGCGGTGCCACTCAGTGCTCACATTACTGCTTGGTGGCAGAAATAGGCAATATTTAGGAGAATTTACGAGCTCTACTGCTACTAAATGCGTTGAAGGTTTCAATTACTTTGCAGTATAATTTTTAGACTGTTTCCTTGAAAAGTGCATTGTTATTGATTTGTTCGAAAGTTACTAAGTACACAAGCTATTTCTCAGTATAAAACTCATTTGATTAAATATAAAATAACACTGACTACGTACTGGAAAAACGGAAGATTGTCTAAACGATTATACCATACGCCACATGTAATAAATGGGACAAATTATGTTTCCCGGCTCTAAGCGTCGTTAGCATATATTAAACAAATTTCACTTTAAATAAAATCAAAACAAGGATTGCAGCTATAGAAATCCTTTTTTTTAACATTACGTATTCTGAATGATTTATTTACTCGTCGACTTGGAATTAGGACGCATTTATTTCACACGAATTTCATCGCGCTCACCCCGCGAGGCCGAAGAGCGGAGTCCGCGTTGTCGCCGCGCAGTGACCGCGTGCGTATACCAGTTATGGCAGAATACGCTCTATACGTTTTATCGTTAATCGATTTATCGTTTATCGCGCGGCCGCCCGCGTGGCGGTCGCGCGGTTGTATTATTCAGAGGAATTTGAATGTTGTTGCCTAGTAAATAGAATTCAGATTCGCCATTAAGGTTTTTTTACAGAAAAAAGGATGATATATATTGAAGCGAAGACATGTTAAATTTATCGCTCGATTTAGGTTGGCGCTATTAAAAATTACATTGATTTTTTTTACGAGTATCCAGTGACGGGAAAAACTAGTAACACCTGGTTGTAAACTCAGAAATCTAAATAAATTATTTAGATTTCTGTGTAATCTAAATAAATTATTTAGATTTCTGTGGATATTTATCTAAATATATTATTTAGTTTTGTGTGGTTGTAAACAACATGCCTACTCGTTTGCGTACCACTAAGAATGTTTAGATTATCAACTTCCATTGCGCATGCAAGTCATTTTCCTATGAAGTTTTGAAGGCCGTATTCCCTTTTTTGTAGTTTTTTTTTAGCCAATTCAATAACTTTCGGTATTGCTTGTGAAATACTCTACAGGTAGGTGTTACTTTACAGCATGGGAAATTAAGAATTACTGAAAGAATTACTTATAGATACTATTCTCGGCCGCTGTGATCCAAAATTAAATGAAGATTTCCTGTGAGTCATTTTGCTTGTGTCTCATTGCACGAAGCTAAAATACGAATAAGTAGTAATTTATTTTTTACACAAGTTGAAATGCTATTCAATGTCTATACCGGTGGTCATATATACATGCGGCTCTTTCGCCTTTTAATTGTGGCTCGTCCACAAAATACCGATACCGATGAAGTATACAAAACTAGTGTGGATGGAGTTGGAGGGGGTCAACCTCTGCGAACGTATCTCTATCACACTGAGGACGTTTTTAGCAAAAACCAGCTAAGAAGTAACCTTATTAAGTTCATAACAATGTACCTATATTGTACTTAAAGTTTAAAAACATGGCTCTCTTAATGTACTTTAAAACCATTTGCTAATGTACCTTGATAAATTTTGACCGCTAGATGAAATATAGTTAAAGACGTGGAAAATGGCTGATTAATATTCATCCGTGGGAAGATCCCCTTGGGTACAGGTGGAAATTGTGAACATGACCTATCTATAATCTACGAAGGTTCCCCTACTTATTATAAGGGTTGCTGCATAAATACACGGCGTATTATGATGGCATACTTACACCACACACTCGCACTACGTATATGTTTGTTTATGATAGCTAGTGACGGGATGAATAAGTCGTAGGTCTGATGGTAAGTAAGTGGCATAACAGTTGTAATGCCACTCAAAGCTTTAAATCTCAAAGATCTGAGTGGTAATGCTACTGCGCCCGTCACCTTGAGACATATATTATTACATAAACCGGTTCTGTCGATAAAAGTCCGGTTCCTGAAACTGTGATTCCCGGTGCTGGGCTGAGCTCAGTACCGGTATTCCCGGTACTTTTTGTTAAGCTTAAACTGTAACCAGTATGCTTTTTCTGGGTTATCCGTACCTATTCCATAATTTACGTACTCGTAATAAAGAAAAATTCATTCTCTAATCAAACTAAAACTCTGGCCAGACAGAGGCGGCCGCGGAAACGTTCCCGTCGCGGGAATTTTTGTAATATACGAGTTTATGTGAACCCTGCCACACTGAAACGCACTGCGGCCGCACGTTTGCCGCGCATTTTAAGAATTGAAATCGAAGAATGATATAGAAGATTAAGCCCGAATATTGGCTACAGGCACTACTCTCGGTCAATATTAAAGAAAGAAGAAAAGAAGAAAATACGTTTATTTGTTTACCACAATGACACCACAAAAGAAAATAAAGAAAACGGAACAAAACAGAAGATAAACAAAACATAATCAAAACATTCAAAGTAAAACATAAATAAATAATTACGAAACAAAACTGCAAAACAAACAAAAAAAATAGATTAAATTAAAACACGAACTATCCACACAAACAGTAAAAAGAACACTAGATTATTAAGATACTTTCTGTCGCGCCAGCTGCGGTAATAACCTTTAGTTTTCCAGCAATGCGTTCCCTGCAATGATTTTCAATTAGGACCCTAAGTGACGTCACGGAACAATATACGCAGCATACTTACTTGAATATAATAATAAAATGTAAGTGTGTACATATTAAACCATAACAGATATGCGTTTGTGGATGTATGTTTGTATGTGTGTAAGTTATATGTGGTGATGGTGGACTGATATCCCAACACTCGACTCTTAATAATATGACTTATGTGGCCACAGTGGCTTCTTCCTACGACCATGCAAACATGAACGGCACTGGTTCCCCTGCCAAAGCAGACGAGATGCGCAAATGGATCATCATATACACCATCTGCCGCCAGTGCTACAGCGATTTTGCGATGGAATCTCTGCATTTTTGGGGGCCACAGGCGTAACTCTTCACTGAAGAGCCCAATTAAAAAAAATTCAACCTTTAACTAGTTAAATTCAAGTTTTTATTTTTTTAACGCATCCAGTGACCAGAATACTGAAAGCTACTTTCGCCAATTTTTTTTAATCATCGAAAAAGGAAATGTTTTGCTGGCCTCAATGAAATTTTATATCTTTAACTGGAAGATTCAAAAAAGATTAAAAAATTCCGTTTGTCTTTTTTATCTTCAATACTAAGGTAACTAAGCATTTATGGTAAGGTACTAAGCATTTATTATATTATTTACTTTTTTTACAAAATACTAATCGCTAAGTACCTTAGTGCCGTATTCTGTAGAGTATCTTTGGCTGGCCGATGGGAATCATGTTATATGGGCCTTTCGCCGGTGGTAAGTACCAAAGTACACAAATCATGAAAGCCTGAAAAAGGGTTTGACAAGTACCTTTTAGCAGCTGTTAAAATAAAAATAAAATATCTTTTGCAGCTAAAAATAGCAAAGAGTAAAAATAAAAACAAACATTTAAAAAATTACGTGATTAAATCCGTATACAACAATTTTGTATAAACAATAAAAAAAATAACTTGAGTTATTTATATAAAAAGGCTCACGTCGATTTCCGGTAGAAACAATGTAGGAAGCAAACTGTTACAAATTTTGGTCTGGATTTTTTATATAGTACCCCCGAAGCCAATTACGTTACTAATTACTCGTAGTATAGGGAATTCCTCAGGTTGGTACTTGATGTTTTAACAAGATATTATTATTATAAACAGTTAAGCGCTCTTTATCTTGGTAAATAGAAACTTTCACCTTTCATAGAACTTCATTTAAAATATACTTTTGTAAATAATTAACTCGAGCCCTCATTAAGCGTAAAGGTAGGGAAACAAAAAGTTGATATTTATGAGAGTTCCCTAAACCCACTAATTTTCTTCCGCTGTACGCTCCTCGACAAAGGTAAAGCCTGCTTAGGCTTTAGGTGCAAGGAATTTTTTCCAAGGAAATTTATGGGACATTCTCGCATAAACTGGCAGGGCAAGAAAAATACTTTCCATATTGCGAAGTACAAAGTACATTCCATAGCAAAAACTAAATATGACGAAATATTAAGTTATTGAAAACCACGATGTTTACTACCATGATATTCAATTCTTTTTTTGTGAAATTACTCAACTAGTTTTTTGTAATTATTAAGAGTCGATACTACCTCAGTTCGAATTCAAATTCTTCCCATCCTAATACGGTTCATTTCGTTGTGGTCGAGCGGCAATGACACTGATTTTATTTCAGAATATTTTTTTCTACAAACGAAATTGAAGCCGCCATTTGATAAATGTATATCGTGTAATATACGTGTTCTATTTAGTGTAGTTGATGTAATAAGAATCATTAGTATAAGCAAAGTACCTGTTGAATACAGCAGTTTTCTTGAAAACTTCGAGGTAAGTTTGTGTTTTTTTTTACTATCGTCAAATTTTTTAATAATCGTGTTTTCACACCATGTACTGTACTAATCAGTGCATATCCTCAATTTTACTACATATTTTTTTCAAAAGTGATTGATTCAACACTTTCACTGTTATGCGGAATCAACCAAAGCCATTTGAGGTAGTATAGACTCTTAATACAAAGACCGCAGACTAAGAATAATTAATTCCTTCCGGCTGGATTCGAACCGTCGCTTTAGACCTAAGCTTACGAATTTTTCTACGAGCTTGTTGCAGAGAGTTTTGGTTTTTAACGATTTTTTTGCCATAGCGTCATCTGTAAGAAATCCATGGTAAAATCTTAAAATATTAAATAACAGAAGTACAAAATCAAATCTAGCAAATATCATAAGCGTTCAAAAATATTTCAAAACCTTAATTCAAATTTCTCCTCTACCGTCGTATGTCGTCCATTGTTACAACCGACAAGATCTTTTATTTTTTCTTCAGTGAGCTTCAAATGAACCTTGGCTACCTTTAAGGCGAGTTAAAAATGACCGGCTTAGTGACCGGCCCACGGTGACTTGAAATGATAACTGTTTAACATTTTTTTCTTATTTAGATGCGACACACGTGTAATTGGTTGAAAGAACGTGGTAACTTTTTTAAATAAACGGACCTGCTCTTGACCATTACCTAGCCCATTACCAGGAGCAAAGATAGGGTCTACGATGAAACAAGCTCTCCTAGAAGAAGCCTATTCAGTTATAGGTATGGGGTCGAAAACGCAGTCGCTGGCAGAGAATTCCATCTTTGAGCTGTTGTGCCTAATAAAAGATGACGAAAAGCGCTTAGTACACCCGAAGGGATCTCCCAAGCAGGCATGATATCCCGCCGTACGTTTAGATGTCCGATTGTAAAAGGGAGTCGTCGGTGCGAGCTGATGGAGTTTTTAAAGCAGTGATACCATATCAGCGACTCATCGATAGAATAATAATAGCGCACAGACTCATAGCCCAGCCACTAGGGAAACCTTGCATCGTGGGTGCCATGGACACACACATAAGTAGACAACCACAAATTACACCCAAACTCACGAAAGAAATACATGTAGGACATATAAATTTTATAAATATATATATATATATATAACCTTTCACTATTATAAAAAATAGTGAAAGGTTTTTACACAGTAGCGGAACACAACAGGCTTATAACATAGTATAAGACAAATAATGTAACTGTATGTAAAAATAGCATATATCATAAAGTAGTATGGACGTACACATTCGCAAAATCTCACGGTGTTCTCGACTTGCAGCGTAGCGCGGGTCATCACATTCGTTATTCATTATAGAATTGAAGCGTTCACTGAATGTTTAAAAAATTACATCAAAATAATGGCAGACCTGTTTATTGTTGTGTTTTCATTTCAGCATTATTCAGCATTCCATTTCTATTTTATAATCACATTCCCATAATCGGGACACCACTTGCGATGCTGGTATAAAAATATCCATACGTAAGTAGCATTTAACAAACATTATTCCAATGTAGTACGAGTATACTGTGATGGTCACCATTTTTTTTCAAATTATGTTTACAACATATAGGTAAAACTAAAATAATATTGTGAATTCTAGTGAAGTATAGGCATTGACGCGCCTGACAGGTGGGGGTTGCACTAATTGTCTTAGCTTATTATACTATGCTTAATTAATTGCTGAAGATATTTGAGTTTTTAATTCATTCCTGAATTCCAGTTTGCTGTCTTGTCTTTCTGGAGAGATTTATCTCTTAATATTTTTCAATTAAGACTATCACCTCTTTTGATGGATGTAAGTATTTTTCTCCCAAGGGAAAGTTAAAATAGTCAAGGCTTTAGTATTTATTGACTTCTTAACTAGAACTTAATGTGGAGGTTAGTAATTTTTACTGGATTTTTTTCGTGACCTTAAAGCTAAAACGACAGCTAGCTCCATAAATAATTGAAACATAGAAAATGTGATCATTTCAATGGATAGATTAAAAAAATCATTGTTTCCCTTTGCAGCTTACATTTTCAACCAAAGGAAAAAATAACTTTAAAGTCGTTTTTCAAACAGCCCCTTTGGAGGTTAGTCATTTCGCCTTTCCGGCGACGATATGATTTAGTATCAAAAAATGATAACTATTTTTTGTATATTGTTTTTGGTTCGCCTCTTTGTTGAGTGGTTTGTGGTTATGGTTGTACCGGCGCGGCGCTTGTTTGTCGGATTTTGTTGTAACGAGAAATATATATTTAAAAGAATGACAATCCAGTTTATTATTTCTAACAGTAATAACGTATAATAAATTATTATCACATCTTAATTGTTTTTAAGCAACTGTTCGCTCATCGGACTGTTACTTTTAATTAAATATTAAATTCACGTCTCTTTCATCCGACTGTCTATTCGGACAATAGCCTTCCTTTCCCCACGATACCTGCACAGATCTTTCGCCTTATCAACACGTTTTGTAAATAAAAATAACCCTGTGTTGTCCATACGCTGCGTCCCATCCCCACCAGCAGTGTGTTAAAAGGTTAACATCAAAATGAAGCTCATATCTTGAGCAGGCGGAGATGGTGTCGCGTGGTTTAAGACAAAGACGAGAGTGATAAATTTTAACAGCTTCTCCCAAACAACAGACGACCCATTTTTCTTGCCATTTTACCTCTACGGTTCAGCTGACATCAGCTTATACCGATAAATAAATAGGTAAATTAGTTTTACGTAGCCTAAAATAATTAAAATTTACTTAACTCGAGTTAGTCTGTGTATGGATGGGATAATATATTTTTTTTTATATTGAGTTTATTGATTTGTAAATCAGTTATAATTATGTTTAATGTCGTTGATACTCTTATATACGTTAAACCCAGGGACTTCATGGAAGGTTCCGGCCGTAATGTATAGTGCACGTACTGCTTGAATGTGGTAAATTCTTTCGTGGAACTTAAACTTTGAACTTTATAAATTCAGTGCTAAAAGCAATTCTGCAACCAAAACTGCCTAGTAAGTCTAAGAGAGGTTACAAACGGCGACTTTTAGCAGCGATGCGAACGCGATGCAGTAGCGTTGCAAAAACGCTACACTCGATGCAATCGCATGTTTGTATCGATGCAATCACGCATTTGTATCGATGTAGTCGCGCGTTTACATCGATGCAATCGCCTATAAATCGCAAGTGTAGCGATGCAATCGCGTTTGCATCGCTGCTTAAAGTAGCACGCGTATGTAAAGGTAGACGATTAGCGACTGCAACAAGACTTTCACTCGAACACATCATCCAATTGCGAGAAAGGTACCTCGCGCCTACTTAAATAAATTCACGGTATCCTTCTCGCTCTGGACCTACCAAACCTACCAACGCCTTAACGAAACCTACCAACGGACAACTGTTGGTGGTCCATCAGACCATCACCCAGCCGATACTACAGTAGCCATAATAACCTGCTCTTTTAGACTCTCTTTGTGTAATTTCTAAATGCCTAAAAACAAACCTTAACCTAAACTTTTAAACCTTATTGTATTCATTATAACAGATTTTTTTTCTTACTCGACTTTGATGATCAAAGACGTTATAATAACGTCATAATGAAACTCTGCACAAAAGATGTTACAAAAATATATTTTTTATACGGCAGAATTTTCTTGGTACCGAACATTTTAGATGTGAAACCAAATATTTCCCTGAATTTTAATCATTTTTCAGTACAGTTGCTGTACATTCTATAGCGTTGGAGCGTGTGGCAAGTGCTCATTAGCACTTTTTACACTGAAACTATTTACTTTTACACCCTCGAGTATGTATGATAATATAATATACTTCATATTAATTTTATATTTCTGCAAACACAATTTAAAAGTTTACAGGCAAGGATTTTCAGTATGTTTAGAATAAATTAATATATAGGTATAGATACACATATGGTGTGTATGGTACATAATTTGTTCCATACACATAATCTCTATATAGCGTACTTTGTTTGAAAAAATAAATACACGCAATTTATATCCGAAAAATACACTTTCATTTACAAAGAATGTGTATCTTATCTAATATGTTGCATGTATGCGTGGCTCCTCTTGTCCTTACTCATGTACATACCACTATAGACAAAAAAAGTTGTAGTCTACAGTGGTACGTTGAATATAACTAAGTCACTTAAAAGTCTACTAAATTGATATTTAAAAAACAGTGCCAATAAGGGCCGGCCAAAAGTCATTATCCTATCAAAAATCATTATTTAGCCGGCATCGCCGGTCCAGGAATTTCATCTGGGACCTGACCGGGACCGATACTCCCACGATGGAGATGTGGGCGCCAGCCGGCACCGCTCAATCTCTGCCCCTCCCGCCGAAGACGGCCACATTCGTCTTCGGCACGGTGACCTCGAACCCCAGCAGTAGTATTCGGCAGACCACCATGTCCGCCGCTACTGAGGCTCTTCCGGCCGCCTCCTGGAAGGTGGTCCCCCCTCAGTAGCGCGCACCTCAGCACCCAATCGTACCCCAGGTTTACAGTAGTGGTCCTAACACGAACCCCTGGGGTACTCTGCACCTCATTGGGCGGTGCGTCTCCCTTCCCTCGTCTGATAGAGCACCACCCTGTCCTCCAGGTAGTGCTCCACACGACTGTCGCCCTGCTGAAGTGCGACCAAATTTTCCCATGCCTTTTTTATCCAGTCGATTGGAATAACTGGCGGAACTGCTATCCCATATTGCAGGGTGTTGTTTTACATTCTTTATAAATTTGTCAATTAAATTTTCATCCATCGTGGTTAATTTAAAAAATTCATATGTACACCTAACCTAACCTAACCTAATCGTGATTGCAACCGAGCTTGGCTGCAGCGCGACTGGTACTGGTAAGTCTACAATCTCAATTCTTTAAATTAGAGCCCACCAAACCTTTCAGATACAAAAGCTACTGAAATGATTATTTTAATCATTCCCAAATCAAATTGAAAACTCTTCATGTAAGGGGTTAAACCGCTAACACTAAGCTTGATTTGTGCGAACGATTTGTTAACCCTTCTGCCCGCGGCGCCATGATCGATGCTCGGCTTAACACCCCATTTAGTTAACTGCTCATTCTTGTATGTTTTTACGTCGACTATGAAGTGACAAGACCACCTAACCAAAAATGTTGGGTATTTCAAATGTTTTGCAAAACACTGCTTTAAAGGCAACTTTGATCATTGCAAGAATACTGTTCCTGTAAAACTGCGTGTTTGTCATCTACATCTGAATTGTCACTTCATCGTCGAAGTTAAATTTTGTCATTGTTGAAATTTATTCGAAAACTAGCCTTAGTTCCGAATTAAAACGAAATGCTTGCTACGTTTCTAAATTGCTGTGAGTTTCCACTTTCATTAACGGTAGATATCGTCGATGTTAAAACGGGCGAAAGCACCATATCGATATCGTTTCTGGGGAGCATGTTTTAGGTCTTAGCGACAGTTTTAAAATATATACGTCCTGTTTTAAAATTCAGTATTGGTTTTAATTAAGTTTACGTTTTAAAACTGAATTTGAAACAGGACGTGTGAACATTTTTAAACAGTCGTGAAAAACTAAAACTTTTTTTGAAATGTTTGTAGAAAGGGCGAAAGCGCTTTCGCCCTTCCTACAAAACATCGACAATATGCTAATCGTCGGGGATAGTGCATTACGCGTAACTAACATTTGATTATGAGTTTACATTTCGGTAATTTAGTGTCCAAATCGAATCTGCGTATATATCGTGGTAACCAATTAACAAAATTAGCGTGATTTACGGGAAACTATTTTTATCAGCCGATAGGCAACATAAATTACTGCTTACCGTGCAAAAATGAAAGTAACCATTGAAATAACAAAGCAATAACGTTAAATCCCTCTCCTGTAGAAATTTGGCAGATACGCGCCTTTTACCAATGCTACATACGCGGGCAAATCCGTGTATGTAGCATTGGTTGGATAGTGCAAACACTATCCCCGATGAAATTACCTAATTGCTTTTCAGCTAGGTTTCGATCTCTATCCCCGATGAAATTACCTAATTGCTTTTCAGCTAGGTTTCGAGTAATCTGATAGGCACCTAACGCGATAATCATATACAGCTGTAATAATTATATTTTTAACTGGTTTCTGTCTGGGCAGAATCGTCTGGATAGGTACTACCGGTCTATTTATTTCTACCGCAAAGCAACACTCTGTGATGAATTTATACGCAGGTACAGACAATGGAATTGCAGGCACAGTACACATATGTCTATGGCAGACATGAACTTACGTCTCACAGCTCCCAACGATTTTGCGACCTTAAGTACATTTCTTTCCTTATAATTTTCAAAGTATGTAGACCGCGATTACCGCTTTGGTCCACCAGATGACCAGTACTTTATCATCATCATTTACAGCCGGACTTCTCCGGCATAAATAACATAATACGTCTAAATTGTAAATCAATACGTCGCGATGTTGTGATGAAAATTATCACACCTATACTGAATTAGGTACTACGCATTTTGTAAGATTTTATACCCAGAAATCGCACCCTTCCTTTGTGTAATAAGGTCACATCTGCAAAATGACAGTTTTTCAAATGAGAAAATAGGTTCTATAAACGAAATGAGTCAATAACCTTTTATGTTTAAGTAGGATAGATATAAAATTTCACGTATATGTAATTTATTATGTGTAATTTTGTATTATTAGTAATATGACTTTCAATAAAAGCGAATTTTGACTTATGAGATTACATGTGGTTTCATTCAAAGGACGAAATTATAATGCTTACAAAACAATATAAACCATATTTTTAACATTATATGCTAAGCTTATTCAAAGTTATAACTACGTAGAAAGTGTTAATATTTTCACATATGTCATGAGAAGCTTTAGTCAAAGTGAAAATGGCATATTGTGACACGTAACTTGAGGAGGGTTCGTCCAGTTTTAGGACGGGCGTGAGGCGACCTTTGTAAAGATTTGCGATCTATTGGAGAATGAACGAACGAGATTTCTTAATGAAACAGTGTATAAGATTTGTGTCACTTGAGACACAGTCTGTATAACAGAATGACAAAAACGGAAAACAAATATGGCCGACTAACTTTAAATTGAAAATTTCTGTTCAAATACATTACATAATGCCGTATTCAAGATCTTAAGTAGCAGTAGAGCTCCTTGTGAAAGAGTTCGTCCAGGGAAGTACTGTCACCTTAACTTTTTCTACCGTCAAGCAGAGTGTGAGCATTACTCCGTTCCAGTTTTGAAGATAAGAGTGCTGGTGAAATTACAGGGACATAGGACTTGTCAACTTATGTCTCAGGGTGACCAGGGCATTGTCAGTGCCCCTCAGATGTTTGTGATTTAAAGCTCTGAGTGGCACTGCAACAAGTCATGTCGCATACGATGGTATTAAAAAATATATAGAAGTGATCTATTGTAGGAATTTATGTTAAATTGTAATTAGTTAAAAGGTTTTGTTTTGCTTTATAACAAATAAAAATAATAATAAGTGATCACGGACTTTCTAAGGCTCAGCTTCTTGGTTCTAATTTGTACTTTACATAAGTACAAATTAGAACCAAGAATATATATATAATAGTAATTAAAGATCAAATTGGCTTGTTAAAAGTTTGTTAAAACGTCATTCAATAATGATGAAATAAGGAAGCCATAACAAAATGATTTTTTTTATGCAGTTTACGGCTGACAGGTAAGAGGTTCAGTTTGTTTAACACCTTCCTTCACACTAATCTACTCAAAACTAAGTAAAAGGTTAGAGGGATAAGTATCTCAATAAGTACTTAACTCAAAATGAGACAAACTTTTTGTGTGCTGGTTCTGGGCAAAACAATTCTTACTCAAAAATATGAAAATAATTATTCCCTTTTATTTTTAAATATATTTGGCTACTAGGAAGTTGCTTGGATGTTTGCAATAAACTTTGACCTAAATATATTTTTTCATATTCTTTGACGGGAAGTGAGTAATTCGTTTTTAATAGATTCTGAATAATACACTTTTTGTGTAATACACTTTTTGATAGACTTTTGTATTAACAGTACGATAATGTAAAACAGTTTTTACAATCAGCTGAAATATGCTCAAACCTTTTTTTATACCCTGTACATACGATACGAGTATCAATAATCTAGAGAGTATAATATCTAGTCATCTAGTTTTGCCTACATGGGGACTTGTCTTCAAAGAATTTAGTACCTAATCGTTTTCTACTGGCACCGTAAACAAGGGCCTTACTTTCGAAGCACGAAATTCGTAGTGATGTAAAAGAATAAAAAAGTACCATGAACGGTCACTTTCTCCGCCTCTCCCTAGCTTTGGATACCACATCGCGCCTCTCATATTGACTGTCACATTAACGGAACGGCAACAAGGCTGTCAGCGAGGCGTTCGCTAAGGACGATTTTGATGTTTAAATTTCGAATTTTAATATAATGCGATTTCAAAACATATTATTTAGAGATTTTTATTATAATAAAAGAAAATATTTTATTCTGGGTAATGTATGGTAGTGATAATCACTTATTAAGTATTTTGTTTAAACTACTGATTTGACTTTTTTTAACATAAACTGGTGTAATTTACTATTGTTTTAGTATTCAATAAATGAAATATTAGTGTACGTAATGTAAAGAATACAATATAATATTTATACTATACAATACATTCATTTTCTCTTACAAAGTCACTACGCACGTTAAACTAGAGAATAAATAGTTCAAGGAAGTGGTAAATAACCCTACCACTTCACTCACACTTTTATGTGCTGACAGCGCCTTGCCATACGTAGTAGTAGCAGTAGATAAATAAGTTTCCACTTTTGTATGGAGTGTCCGGGGTGTGGTTACGGCCGTTTTTCCATTATGGATAACCTACAGACTGGAGTTTCTATCGGGGTTAGGACTAAGAATGTATGACAATGCGATTTGACAGTTCCTAACAGGCCAGTGTTTTTGTTGACAGATTTCGAGAGTATTCCGTAGTCCCGTAAGTCATACTGTAGGTAGTCAAAACGGCCCGCCTCCGTGACCGATCGGTTGCCATACCACGCAAAAGTCCCGGGTTTGATTCTCGAGAAATATTTGTCTGGCTTACATGTGTTTCGCTCATAAGTTTGTGTGTAATTTGTGGTTGTCTATCTGTATGCGTGACCATGGCACCCGCGATACAGGGTTTGCCTAGTGCGAGGCTTTGAGTGCGTAAAAAAAATTCATGCTTTGAGAGTAGGGCCCCATTTTTTTTTAAGAAAACCAGATTTCTCTGCATTTGCCCTACACTCTATTATGTATGTTTTATGCACTACCAATTAACAAGCATGAACGCCCAAGTCACACAGTAATAATGATTGTTGTTGTTTGAAACAAATTGGCTTGTTGATGACTAATTGAGAGGCAGATGTAACAAACTTTCATTTAGCTGGCTTAATTGCTTAGTCAATAGACACTGCATTTATGTCCTTTGTCGATCGACAAACGAGTATAATTTAGTTCTGCAATTTCAACGTATTTTATACAGATAATAGTAATAATAATTACCTATGATGAGGAGATTCGGAACCAATAAACCCGATAAAGATCAAGGCCCACTAAAGTATAAAAAAATAAATCCAATGCGTAAAGAAATTACATAATATGGCTACATTTTTACAAAAATACGTGCACACTTGTAGCACAGTAGAGCTCCTTGTAAAATATTTCGTCCAGGGAAGTACTGCCACCTATTTCTGCCGCCAAGCAATAATGTCAACATTACTTTGTTCCGGTTTTGAAGGGTAGGGTACTGGTGAAATTACAGGCACATGGACTTGTCAATACTGGTGGTAAGCAACTCGCCGGTCCATAACAGTTACAGTGCCGCTCCGAACTTTAAATCCCACATAGCTGAGGGGCATTGCCACTGCAACCCTCTTCTTGAGACGTAAGTTGAAAAGTCTCATGTGTCTGTAATTTTACCATTGCCCTTCAAAACCGAAACTTAGCAGGTAATGTTACATTATTGCTTGGCAGCCGAAATTGGTTAGGTGGTGGTTCCTTGGACGAACTCTTTCACAACCAGCTCTACTGCTATTAAAGTTATTTTGAACAATAAAATGTACGAAATCGATTTCTTTCTAACCACATAGTCACTTCCATTACATATTTTCCTTTGTGTAATACTGAATTATGAACCATTTAGCTGAAATTCTCAAAATCTTAGCACTTAACTCAAACGAGTCGTTCGTTAGCCATCAGAGTAATTAACGTAAAGTAAAAATTACTACGAGTCAACCCACGTACACCGTTTTTCAAGTATGTATACCATCGTTTGCCGCGTTTATGGGAAAGATTTTAGATACATATTGCGTAATGCAAAATTGTTCGCCAAACCAGAAACTTGAGTATAATTGTCTTCTGATCACTATCCTGATTTTGTATCCTGTTTTGAACGTCATCATCATCAACTCGTATATACGTTCCACTGCTTGGCACGGGTCTCTTCTTATGCGAGGATTTAGGCCATAGTCCGCCACACTGGCCCAATGTTGGTCGGGGACTTCAGTCGTTTTCCGAGGTTTGTAAAGCTTCTTCGACGTGCAGGTTTCATCACGATGTTTTCAGTCACCGGAAGCTCGTGGTAAATTTCAAATTAAATTACGCACATATAATTCCGAGAAACTCAGAAATGCGAATCCACGGACTTTGCTCGAGAGGCGGTAGGTCAAACCGTTTGGGCGCGTTTATACGACACGAATTTCATCGCGTTCACGCCGCGCGGTCGAAGAGCGGAGTCTGTAGCGGTCGCCGGCCAGCGACCGCGTGCACGTGTTCAGACCGAACTGTCATGGCAAAATACGCTCTATTTATTTAGCTTTTAGCTGGAAGGCGCTAGCTTGTCTGTTGTCTACGCGGTCGCCGAGCGGAGTCCTCTCTTAGACCGTGGACTCGGCTCTTCGACCGCGTGGCGGCCGCGCGAAAACTTTCTCCTCATGTGTCTGGGTGCTTAACGGCCTTCAAAAATGTATTTATAACTAAAAATCTTTGACGCCTTCTTCTTGATTTTGTTCATTGCAGGTGCCCTCTTTAGGAGTTCGCAATTTTATACTTAAAAGTCATATAACTTCCATTTAAACAATAAATATTGTAGCCTGTAGCTTTATCATGAGTGCACGGTGTCTATCGTTGCTTATCTACAAAATATTTGTGGAACATTTTAACTGATCTTGTGATCAAAGCACAACTATAAAAAAAATTACAAATATATTACGCTGTTGCTGTCATTATAAAGGTGTTGTCCATGTGCCTAAATGCGTGGACAACGCATCTTAAAAAAGTCAAAGGGATGCCTGCGAACACCGGTACACATTTGTCATTGTTTGTTTTAAAGTTAAAATTTATGGTGTCATTTATAATGAAACTTGGAGTAGAGCGGTTTTTTAACTGCCGTGTGCAATCCTATTTCGTAAAGTTATATTTTTTTTAGTAATTCTGCAAATGTGTTGACTGTACACATTTGCAGCTTGACACTTTCGATGAATCGTTATAATTATTAACACAAAGTTCGAAGACAAAGAAAAATTCCTTCGGTCCGGTTGGACTCGACACAGCGACCTCGCCATACCGTGGCAGATTTTGGAATCGTTCTTGTCTCATGCGACATAGAGTTGGATTTAAATCTTAAGTGACAAGCTGGATGTACCTTTAATCCTGTACCTACACCTGATATGACCAATCTACTAGACATAGGCTAGGATTCTACCCCTATGTTGTGGATATATCGAAGATTCGCACGAAGCGTTACGCTTCCATATTTGTGTAGCGTGCGGCATTGGAGTGTAATTCCCTGCCTGCAGTGTTGTTCCCTGCACTCGGGCCTTTTCAGGTCGAAAGTGAATAGACATTAAATAGGTGTGCATGCTCTGTTGTCGACCTCATTGTTACTTTCCATCAGGTGAGATGGAGGAAATATACACACTTACTTTAATCATAAAAAATCAATATTCTTTGTATGCTAAAACAAAAATGAGAAACAAAACACTTAGCACGTATTAAAATTTAACTAACGTAATAGCATTGAGATAAGGTACCCCAGATTCTTATATTATAAATTTTGGCAAACTCAAAGCAAAAAGCCTAATTGGATTCCTTTTTACTAAACCACGACGTAAATAACGACCTTTAAGCACCTAATTAATACTTCTAACATAAACTGACCGTATAATACCCCACTTGTGATACCGGAGTCCATAATCAGGCAATTTGTGTCCCGTATTCCGAAAGGGGCCCTTTACAAATAACCCAAAATAGCACAAATAACCTTCTAAGCCGTTGCTCTATTCACTGTTCACTTACGTTCAATAAAAGAAGAAAACGAACTATTTTGGAAAGGAAAAAAGTATCTCGTAATAGAATTTGGGCACTGGCAGTTTTTATAAATGTACAGGACTGAACGCACATTTATCGTTTCTTATGATATCTATTTAAGTACGTAACTTAGAAATCTGAAGGAAACAATTTTTTAAATTCTAATTCATGTACGTTGTGTCCATTTTTCATAAAGGGAACAAATTGTTTATGAAAATTTTTGATCTTCTTCCACTTCTTTACCATTTGCTTTCTGAATTTAACTGTATAAATTATTATACAAGGTGAAACCTAAAGGTCTGTACAATTTTTAGGAGATATCTATAAAAACCGTGTTTAAAATTAAATCAAGTAAATGTAAAAAATCGGTCGAGTAAATGCAAACATTTAGTAAGGAATAGTCAACCAGTAGGAAAAATGCCAAGTTTCGGAAGTCCAAAGTTTGCCTAACAATTTCTGATAATTGTCTATAATAATAATAATAATAACGTACACACTCAACATAGCCCCGGACTAGGGAAACCCTGTGTCGTGGGTGCCATGGACACAAACATAGAAGATTGTAAAAGGGAGCGGTCAGGGCGAGCTGATGGAGTTTTTAAAGCAGTGATATCATATCATCGACTCATCGATAGAATAATAATAGCGCACAGACTCATAGCCCCGCCACTAGGGAAACCTTGCATCGTGGGTGCCATGGACACACACATAGGTAAACAACCACAAATTACACACAAACTCGCGAGAGAAATAAATGTAGGCCATTCAAATATTTCTCCCGGCCCGGGAATCGAACCTGGAACCTCTGCGAGTTAGTTCGGCAACCGTTGGGCCACAGAGGCAGTCTATAGTTTAGATGTTTTCAAATAATATTCTCAATAGAAACAAGTAGCTTTTTCCTTAAAGTTCATATCTTTAAAGCTCGTATGTGGGTCAGATAGTAACCGTCATGAATACCCAAAACAGTTGCAATTCCACTTAGAGCTTTGAATAGCAAAGACCTTATGTGCGTTGCCACTTCACTCGTCACCTTGGCGCAGTGGCAGTGCCCCTCAGATCTTTGCGATTTAAAGCTCTGAGTGGCACATTGGCGCATGACTTGGTCGTTCTGACGATTGGTATCATAAAAACAAAAAACGTAAACTTGACAAGTCCCTTCAAAACCGGATCGCAGTAAAGCTCAAATTACTGCTTGGTAGTAGAAATAAGTCTGTTGACAGTGCTTGCCAAGGCGACTTCTTTCAGTGATATCTACTGCTACTAAAACCGTGATTCACAAACGTGAACGTTCAATCATCAAATCAAAGTCTAATTGAAAGCGGATCAACTGTAACATGCATTGTTAAACAATACGAAATTGAATAGAATTTGTATGTTAATACGTTAATACCCATTAGTATTATCCATAAGAACATATTATACAATGAACTAATTAGTGTGTATGAATAAGTTATAAATCTTAATTATATTTATCGAGTTTAGGTTTTCGCGATTGTTGAACATAGGAAATGAAAGTATTTTTCCGCATTTAAATCGTGTTTATTTGTTTTTTCAAACAAGCTAATGTTTCGGGCCCTTACAAGACCATGGTCACGGTTGACTCGGAACAAATGAAAATACGCGATTTAAATCTGGAAAAGTAGTTTCATTTCCTATACTTAATTATATTTACTAAAATGGATTTCCCTAAAGGGTCTCTAAGCTTGTAATGAGAATGTTATATTAAGGGAATTCCAGTAAACGTGTTACTTTTTAAAATTAGTTTAAAAGTATATTTTACTATGCCTTATTATATCGTCACCGTCAGCCTATCGCCACGGCTGGACATAGGCCTCTCATAATGTGCACCATTTCATCCGGTCCTCAGTTTGACGCATCCATCTGCTGCCTTTAGCAGATCGTCACTCCACCTGGCTAAAGGGCATCCTACTCGATCTTTGCCGAGCCGTGGTCTTCACTCAAGAACTCGCTTGCCCCATCGGTTATCAGTTCTTCGACAGATATGGCCAACCCACTGCCACTTCTTTGCCAGATAATCTCATTTCGTATATTCTCTTCGCCTTCAGAGAAATTCGAACATTACGCGTTCCATAGGTCGCCAAGCGACTTAACTGATGGAGTAGCCGTATCGCAAGTGTGTTCGTCTCGGCTCCGTATGTCATCGTTACGTTTAGAAAGCACTAATTAAAATCCTTTGTTTTTCTTGAAGCACCTGATTATATGTGTTTATTTTATTCTAATTAAGAAAATACTTCTTTATCAATAACCTAAATAGGTCGTAGTCTTAATTATGAATTTCCTTTAAGGATAAGCTTCGTTCAATATTATGGCTTTTCATTGACTGCCATGGTAATAATCTCTCCTTTTATGTTTCCTGTTTTCTCTGTTGTTTATATATATATATAATAGCTGTGATGTACAAAGGTAGTCTAACCGCTTATCTAAAGCAAGCAATGCATTTGGAAAATATCGAGATAAAAAATCCTCTCACGTTTGTAAAGTTTTATAAAATCACAGTAGCCCCAAATGCCTTTGACGCGTGTAGGTGAAAAACGAAAATGAAAACATTTGAACGTGTTCGTTGAATGCAATGCCTTTTCATTACTTTGGTGAGGCGAATCCAAACTATTGCCTTAGCCTTTTTTCCCTCTCACAACACGCAAATATATTGGGTAAGATGGCTACCAACGCTACCAATCATTGGATCTCCCAGTTGATTCATAATATTTTTGGACACGGAATTGTTGTATAAGGTAACATTTGAATTTTGACTTTTAAATCTTGAATCTCGAATTCCGAATGTCGAATTTCCGGACTCTCGATTCCCGACTCTCTACTCCCGATATCGAGTATATAACCAGAAATAGAGACGAAATGTCACATGATTTGTTTGAAAACTATTCTGCCATATCATTACTGTGACAACTGCACTCTGATTGGCCAGCCCGAATTCGAAACAATTGACGGGTGTCCTCAATGGGTGTCGTCAATTGTTTTACTTCAAAAATACCAGTTAACTAGAGCTTTGCTTTAATGGACGAATATTGCAAAATTACATATCTATTATATAGTTACCGATGAAATTTGATTCCGTTTGTTTTGAAGATAACTCCCGACTACCGACTTTAAAATCTCGAATCCGAATTCAAATCTCTTATCTCGAAATGAAAAATTATGAAATTTTAATTTTGTGATTTGTAATTAGGTTCTTAAATACATTTATAATAGTTATAATTATTAATACAAACATCGATCACGTAGAAAAATTCCTTCGACCTCGTATATAGACACAAGTTTGTCTCCTGTCGGGGCGAATAAATTTTTCTTTGTGCTCGATTTCGTATATAATGTAATGTAATAATTATATTAAATTAGTGGACTAAATTCACAAAAAATAAATGAATATCATGGTACTAAAACATCATAATATTTATCAAAACCAATGTGGTATTTATAATTATTTAACCTATTTTAGATTCTCGCCTTTTCAACGACTGAAAAGATGAACCTTTAATTTTGTTATAATTATGAATACAAAGACCAAACACATAGAATCGAAAC
>NW_020653854.1:18579872-18586554 GCF_003589595.1 Hyposmocoma kahamanoa
TTTTTTCACAGGTGAAGAAGGGTCGCCTTAGTAAATGTTGTTTGGTTTAATCTACTAAAGATGTTCCTTAAAAGGATGTCCGCATATACAACAAAATAGTACTTTATATACACACTATCGACCATGAATCGACGCCGCAACTCGTATTGAGTGCAATGTATGCTCCAATATATAACTTAGGTTATTGTTAACGATAAATAATAGTGCAACATGCTGATAGGTTTGCTAGTGATGTAACGATAATATCGACTTCTATATAGAAGTCGTCGATATATCGATTTTCACATAATTTATGGACGACCTCTGTGGTCAAACAGTTTATACTATAGGCGCTTAATGAGGTCTTGTGTTCAATTCCCTATAGGACCAATTTGTAAAATGAACTTTTCTAAATTATTTATTTTCTGGGTGTTCTGGATAATGCTACGGAGTGAATTTCATTGGTCCGGTACTCATCATGTTCCTTAGCTTGAGATCGGGGTAATTGGTGAGTTTGTCTACCATTTCATTATTATTTCATTTAGACATTTTTGATTTATTGAAAAAGCACTTCTTCTAAGCCTATTCCAATTAATTTGCTTAGGTCAGCTAGTATTTACAAATATTATATACGAAATGCGTATTTATATTAGCGAGATTCGTAAAAACTTTTGATCTTTAGATTGGAAAATCTAACTATACGCTTCGTGAATGTACATGGTAGACGTGGGGAATAGCGTTACATTTCTATCGCCGTGATTGTCGTTCCGGTTCCAAAAAAATCACAGTGATAAATCATCGTGATTTTGTCACGACTGTTACTTCCGTGACCTTGTCACGCCTATAACTTACTTCACGATATACGGTTTTAGCCAGCAGCTTCTTTCTAATACTTATAGCCATTTTTTATAGAATAATTTAAGTTTTTGCTCCCTTTGTAATAAGTTTCAATTCCATTCAAAAAGTTGATTTTGTATTTAATGTAATTTTGTTTTTACTTATTTAATGCGAATCTTTCGATTGTTAAAAATAGCAATAAAATGTAATGTAATTATATTTCTAGTAGAATACACAAAGTAGATTATACATAAATATAAAATACCAACTCTTCCTATAATAAAACAAATATACAAAAATATTTTACTTTGTTCATAAATAAAGCTCAAATCATAAAAGCTTTATAATAACTGCTGCAGATTTTTTTCATCCGCCCTTTCTAGTAGTAATAAGCACCTACGACCCTTGTGAGTGAGCAAAGAAAGTGATCCTATTTCATTCACTCCCATCGCCGAAATGGCCCGATTTGAAGAGAACTACAACGAGTGGCGCGCTCAGTCACCACGGAACGGAGATCGCGCATTGTATCAAATACCTATGTCGTGATGTGAGTGACGGGGATAGCTATTGGAACGGAGGAACACCTATGTGACTTTGGAACGTCGTTCCTTCGGGTCACGGTGATACTGTTTGACGGAGGATCATCGTGATTTTTTCATCATGACGTTATTTATCACCCACCTCTAGTACATGGTGATATTATCTATGTTTACATGTATTTCATGTATTCTGTTCACATATTTATTAAAACAAGATGATTAAATACGTAAATTTTATCGATATACATGTCTCAACACTACATACTGCCGGAAGCGAACACATTTTACGATCAGTGCAACTGTCGGACGACTCTAATGTACATGACTGTACCTATGTTGCTATACAATGTCGCTGTCTATTTGCTGTACTATAATGGATATGGATACAATTGTGAACTAAAATGTTACACTTCAAATTATGATTGATTATGATATGATTAATTTATGATTGTTGTCAAAATATTTAGCGAACATCCTATGACTCCTGTCCGAATTTTTTTTTTGTAAACATAAAATTATTTCATAGCTGAATCCGAATGTACAATATTTAATTTCCAATTTGTCATCAAAACTCAAGATTAGCTTTATTTCTAATAGAAACTACTTAAATTAGACGACCTCTATTGTCGAGTGGCATGCACACCGCTTGTCATGTGATCGTCATATCTAAGGTCCCTGCCCGGGTCGACGTGGGAAAGTAACTTTTTATATTGTCTCGGATCTGGGTGTCTATTGTACCGCCGTTGTATCCGATTTCCATAACACAAGCGCTTTAGTTACTTATTTTGACATCAGAGCAACGTATGTAGCGTTGTCTAATATTATATCTTTTATTCTGGTATGAAGTTAAGCCATAACAGAAAAAAGTGAATTAATAATACATACCACAGACTATTGCACTGGTAACTTGGACTCAAATAATTTTTTTGTGAAACTTGACATCTATCCCTGATTTCGGGATTTTTTTTGTTAGTTTTACCATTTTATCGCATAGCATTTTGGAGAAGGAATTAATTATCTACTTTATTTTTTGTAATGAAATAGTTAATCTCTTTGATATAACATGAACTAACTTAATGTGAAAAATATCAATATGTATGTAGGTCCTGAAATTCTTTATTTGGCGGCTAGATATCGCTCAACGTTAAGAAACAAAGAAAGAGACAGTTGTAGATATCAGTTTGATTACATACTAATTAGGTCATTAGAGTTTCTTCTAAATATGATTTTGTTTCCAGACTTAGATAGGTCGCTATTATATCGACTCACCCAAAGAACAGAGTCCGATGTGATTATACAGCGAAAAGAGGATAAAACATCATCTCATTATTCAAAAGGCCTATCTAAAAGTGTTTCAGATTTTTTATGTATTTGTTATTTCGTTTCGTAAACATAAAATTGAACAACAGTCGATCTTGACTATGGATATCCACAGTCAAGAACAACGAACGAAATATACAATGTCCTGAGAATAAGCAGGATCTTGCATTTAGTTCTTTGTTATACGGATGAGTCGATATGTAATTTGAAAACCTAATGAATTTATTTTATTCAAACTTGTAATTAAGGCATTCGAAGACGCTAACGAATTTTTTTAACTATGGTTTTGCCATTGCTCTTAACATTTGAAATATTCAAGCGTACATTGATCGTTAATAATAGAATAAAGGGTGGAGAGCATTCTCAAATCACAGCGGTGGCGAATTGTAAGCCACTTCAGCTCATTGTGATTTGCGGAAACGTGGTAAAATTTACGAAGTCCGCAAATGAAGCGAATGCACATATTGAACAAGCGATCCAAAAAGATATAAGCTAGCTTTTAAGCAATTAGTCCGCAATTTCAATTTCATGTTGGACTCTCGATATATATGTATAAATATATATATATATCATGTGTACAAAAAAGATACAAGACTAATATTGTTTTTTTTTCTGGCTAAATAGATTTATTTATTTAACAGCCAGATAAATAATTAAAATAAAAGCGATTCAAAGATGGCTTTTCTTATGCCAAGCGTGACGGCACAAAATGTCTTTTTCGGAAAGAGCTAATAATGAACTAACAAATGTTGGTGGTGTGGTGATGGTGCATCACATATTTAAAATTCAAAGCACGCTTGTACTTGGCTGTACATTGCTTCAGTCGAGGACTCTGTTACATTCCGCTAAGCACGTGTTGTCCTGTCCTCGCTACGTTTGTGTCTGCCCCGTCACACTTACGTTTTACAAACATGTACGTGTACTTCATGTACGTATATTTGCTGTAAATGTATTTATAGTTTTCAATGGTGTATTATTATAAAAATATATAAGAACAATTTGTTTGCACCCCTTTTGCACGTTCTAATTTTATTAGTGTTTCGTTGTAAAATACCGTAATTACTGGTCAAGAGAATTCAAACGGTTACCAAAGGTACATTATTGTAATAATAGAATTTATTTAAACTTAATTACACACAAAAACAGTACAAATGACGGACTTAATGCCATTGGGCATTCTCTACCAGTCAACCGAAGAACTGGGTTCAAAATAATTAACAGGGGTGCACAACAAAATAGTTAAAACAGATGGGAACAAGTTTATAAGTAAATATGATATATAGTTTAAACACGATATAAATATAACACATAATATTATGTGACTAACTATGTAAGCAACCTATATACGCATAAATACATATATACTAATTGTAGAAGATTCGGAAGGATTCGGAGTTAATACTATATTTACGTGTCAGTGCTGTTTCAGACAGGAAATGGGATCTTCTTCTTATTGTATCCATGGCACACACTATTTAGCAAGTTACTCGCAGAAAGTTACTCAGGGTGCCCCAGATGTAGGTACTAGAATGTAATGGTACAGGGTCAAGAGCACGTCAAGCTTTACACTTAAGACTTAAATTCAACTCTATGCCGCTTACGATAAGAACGGTTCAAGGTACAAAGTGTCAAGCTTGATGTGCTCTTCACTGTACACTCGGGGAGGCTCCCATAGATTATTGTTTCCCACATTGTTTTATGGTTTTCAAAAGTTTGTTAGGGGTGCATATCTATATTAGGTACTGTATACACAGTCACAGTGGTTCTCCACGGCCTGTTAAAGGGCATCACTGATGATGCGTGTGAGTGACAGCGCCAATGGCCTTCTGACCACGGTGTCTGATCCAAATGACAGCTCGATATTCAGCCACTGGATATGGGTCACAAAGCTAGGTATGAGAAATGAGAAATTGTAATATTTGTATTTTTATGTAACTATGTGATGTTACTAACATAGTTGATAAGATTATTGTTACTAACAAACATGGATGCATTCTGATGATCTGACTGGAGTGATCCGATAGACGCTGAATCTAAACCAAATATGAAGTTGTTTTCATTAAGCCTATTGTGTTATCCTGACATTGCCGTTTCGCGTTGTCATTATCACTTTTAATAATAATATGCAATGATTCATTCGTTCATTGACTTATTCATTTGCATGTATATACGGTATAAAATTAAATTAAATCGAAAACCGTTTATGTAGATGTTAACACATTCCACTTTTATCTTTGTTCTTCTATTACTTAATAAATATTTTATACGTTAACATAAATCACATTATAAACATACCTACCTGGCTATCGGAGGGCCTAATAGAAAAAGGATTCTGCCAAATCAAGCGTGATCCCTGATAAAACAAACTTACAAAGGAATTCACCAACTAAGCGCCGTCAAAGAAAGCAAAATAAATAAAGTCAAGTCAAACTAACTACTCGCTTTGCAGTGCCACATAGTTCCAAGAGCGTGCCGTAGTTACAAACCACAACAAACTTCAATTTACATTTCCAAAGGGATTATCAGGAAACTCAACCAGAACACTTGTTTCGGACAGTCCATTTAAGTTTAGTTCTTGGCTCATTTTAGATTAAGTCTAAGTTGAATTTTCTAGGATTCTCGCAAGTAGGTTGGCACTCTTAAAAGGATATTTTGTCGACATAATTCGCACCTTAAGAATTATAGTAACCTATCTAAAATATTAAGCAAGTTTTTGGAAAACGTTGAATGAAGAGTGACAATGTGTCGAGACCGAAGCCTAAGTTTATCCCTCTTTACGCAACATTAGGCCAGTTTTTTACTAGAGCCGATAAAGATAGTCATCCAAAGCCATTTTATGGCTTAGTCGAAATTTTAAAATTTTAATTTAGATCAAACAAACAACTTTTCGGGATCTTTACAGGTCCCGTATCGATGGTATACATTTGCCATTGTAGAGAAAGTATTTGCCAATCAGGAATATACAATAGCGTTGCCGATTGTTGCCAGACGTACAGGAAAGTAATGGTACGTCGTGCGGTGAGGGTCCTTTCATGCACTCCTATCATTGTACTAAAAACATACGACAATATCATGATATTCAATAAAAATATAACAAGTTACATGTTTAAATTTCGAATATATATTTTTTAATAATATAAAGCGACTAGGTTTGAATCCGGGCGGATCGAAGGAATTTTTTCTAAGTGTACGATCTTAGTTAATAATAATTCACGATTCACGGTTATGTTAAATATTTTCTAGACAATATTATAGGAAGGTAGTTTCCGGTTTCAAAGGTTGAATGTTATGTTCAAAGTGTAAGTATCTCAAAGCCACAATATTATAAACTTTTAACGACGTTGCAATTTCTTGGATTAGTTTTCATACCATTATTCGGAAGATTCAAGGCATTTATAAACTGGTTCAAGGCCTGCTATGAATTTATATATATTTGAAGATTTATTGCCATTAATGTTATGGAAATTCAACCATGACCATGGGACCTGTAAAGGGCCCGAAACGTCGGTTTGTTTGAAAAAACAAATATACGCGATTTAAATCCGGAAAAATAGTTTAATTTCCATGTGTAGCAATCGCGAAAACCTAAGAACTCGTTGTGGAAATTGTTCAAATAAAAATAGTAATAACAGTATGGACACAATATAATTCAACAACGTAGTAATTCAAGAAGTCACTAGCAGTAGAGCTCCTTGTGAAAGAGTCCGTTCAGGGAAGTACTGCATCTTTATTTATTTTTGCCCCTAAGCAGTAATATGAACATTATTGCGTTTCGGGTTTGAAGGGTAGGGTTGCTGATGAAATTATTGGCACATGGGACTTATCAACTTATGTCTCATTGTGACGGGTGCAGTGGCAGTGCCCCTCAGATATTTGCGATTTAAAGTTTGAGCGGCACTGTGCCTGTTATGGACAGGTGTGTCGCTTACCACCAGGCGCACGACTTGTTCGTCCCGTCTACACACACACACACACACACACACACACACACACACACACACACACAC
>NW_020653854.1:18586564-18606935 GCF_003589595.1 Hyposmocoma kahamanoa
ACACACACACACACACACACACACACACACACACACACACACACACATATATATACGTATATATGTATATATAAATATATATCTCTCTTTATAAATAATATATATATATATATATACAAACTCATTTGTCTCAAGGGATTACAAATCAGTAGTACAGTTTAATCAATATGACGATTTGAAGTGTAATTTACTTTTATAATTTTTGTAAGTTTTGTAATTTACTTGAAAGTTACTTACCCGTGAAATAAATACTATATGTGTATTTTTTATTTATTTATTATTAAAGTGAAGGGATTTTTCATGTAAATTTACGCAACACGACACTGACCGCGAAAATAAAATAAAAAATATCGATACGTCCATCATCGATAATTGCTGGTACTCCATTGTTCATTAATTGAGAATGAGAGTCACTCATCGTTTGTTAACGTCACGATTTATTATTGTGTTTTACGTGCATTATCTAGACAGAGACGCAAATTTGATACATTAACATACTAACTACGCTACGAAATAACACAATCAAGCAACTTTGAATACTTTTGTCAACTTTTTAAGAATATAAAAAAAAAGTATTGGCAGAAATAGGTTTTATTTATTAATGAGTCTTTCATACTCAAATTCAGAATAATTTAACTAAAATGACGAATTAGAAGAAATTTTTGAGAAAGTTGCGCTTAAGTGGCCGTTCAAAGTTACCCTGACTTTTAGGTAACTTTGAAGCGAATTATCGAACCTGGACAGCGAAAGAATAATGCTGACATTACTGCTTGGCGGCAGAAATAGGTAAGGTGGCAGGACTTCCCTGGACAAACTCTTTCACGAGGAGCTCTACTGCTACTAATGCGGCTGAGGTATCCCATTTCCAACGGAGTGAAATGAGATAAAAGAAAGAAAAAAATGAGGAGAAAGGTTCACAAATGTCAGAGTAATGCGTAACATAGTCGGTTAAAAAATAATCTTGAAACCAATTTAAATCTAAGTTACCCAACTTGATGATAATCTAACGTAGAAGAACATTTTCAATTTAAACTACGTTTTTATCAACACGTACAGTTAACAGCACATCAAACTATACACTTCTGTTCTAATATCACCTTCATAGCAACGGAACAAGATCCGTCAATGTTTAGCTTGAGATGGTGTCGTAAGTACTATGCTAGATGTTGTAGCAATATAAGGCCTTAGATTTTGGGTGACATGAGTATTATAAAAACATGTCATATTACTGTATCAGGTGCGACTATATCATAATTGTATGTATTTAAATAGGCTGCTAAACAGATTTTACTAAACTGTAACAAAGCAATTGCACTAAGGGCGAAAACACGTGAGTTGCCGGTAACGAGAACAGCAATAAATCCAATGTCCTATCATCGGCGATAGTGCAATTACACGTAACTAGCATTTGAATACGAGTCTCCATTTCGGTAATTTAGTCGCCAAATCAAATACGCGTAAATGTCGGGGCAGTCAAATTAGCGTGATTTACGGGAATCTATTATTGTTATCAGTCCATAGGTAACATAAATTAATGATTGCTGTGCAAAAATGAAAGCCGTAGCCACTGAAATAACGAAGTAATAACGTTAAATCCCTCTGCGAAATTTGGTTTGATGCAGATACGCGCTTTTTACCAATACTACTTCCGCGTATTTGCACTATCCCCGACGTTATACAACGAAATAAGCCGTATTTAATAGACAACTTAACAGTTCTTGGACGCTATAGGTCATTGCCGTACATGATTGTGTTTTATCTGAAAGCGATCAGATAATCCTACTTAATGAAGACTACACAATGGCGGCTTTATGCGTTATTGCCTGCAGCTGCGTGAGACACAGTGTCGGATAATCTTTAATAATTCTATGTACATCAAACATGTGAAACTTTGAAGGGCGTAGCAGTATGAAACAGACTGAAGTTGTAATATAATTAGTTAATATTTATGAATGAAATATTCTTTATTGCACGTTACAATAACAATGACAACACAGAACAATAATATAAATATCACGTATATTAATGTACAATGTGCGGCTTTATTACTAGGTAGCAATTTCTTCCAGGCAACTCTAGTATAGAAATGTAAGAGTTGAAAAATGGGTTCAATCAAACAATATATTATTTAGTATTAATTTTATGATATAGAAGATGTAACCATGAAAATATTTGTAAAAATATTTATGAAGCAGAAATTGCTTTATAACTTAATGAAATTTTTTATCAATAATTCATTTTTTAAATAATTTTGAATATGTATATTATACATTTTTATTGCCACCGAAATTGAGCGTCTGTGTAGTTTTAATTTTGATCCTATCGTATATATGTGCTACAATTATTAGAATAAAATTTTAAACAATAGTTGCCGGGCTATCGTAGACGATAGGATCAAAATTAAAACTACACATATATATATACAGGGCTGTCGGAGACCCTTTTCTATGCCATACGGAGCGAAAGATCTACAATAATTTTAAAGTACTTTCCTTTAAGACCCACGAGTAGCGAACTTAGAAAGATTGAGATTGCGTACAAGAACACTGTAATTAACATATCTATAATGTAATTACTTTATTTCAGGCATTGAGAATGTCCATAATATTTGTTAGCAAAAGTACTTAAAAACTAATGTTAGAATTTACCACCAAACATTTATAAATTTAAAAATTTTGAAAAATAAATTACAATTATAAATTAAATTAAACCGTTCGAATCCGACCGGATCGAAGGAATTTTTTCTGAGTGTTCGATCTTTTTATTAATAATTATAACAAACTAGTGGAGTAATTTCACAAAAAATAATTGAATATCAATTCAATAAAAATTTAATTAATACAGTGAATAGCGACATCTCTCGCCAGGACTGGTAGCTGTAAAGGTACTAACTGGGTGATAAATTTGCAATAGATTTCTCATAGATGGCGCTACGACTAAAAAGTCGTTGAAAGACCAAGTACAAAGACACGACGCAAGCATAGAAAAATTCGTGAGGTCCGTTGGTTCGTTCCGTGGAGTAGTTGGTATAGCGTCTGGCACGGTATGCAAGAAGACGTCGGTTCGAATCCGACCGGATCGAAGGAATTTTTTCTGAGTGTGTGTAATCTTTGTATTAATAATTATTACAATTATAAAATCAAAATTCAAAACTATAAATTCATTAAATTAATTTTCATTTAATGAATTTATGGTTTTGAATTTTGATTTTATAATTGTATAAATACAATCAATAACTTAACTATAAAAAGCTTTTCAAATCAGTATAAGTTTGATTACAAAATAAAAATGAAAGTATAAAAATTTCAAAACTATATTATGAACTTTTCTAAATTGCTTATGGACTGGGTGCTCCGGAAAATGTCCCAGAGTGAATGCCGTTGCTCTGGTACTCATAACACAGTGAATTCCCTAGTTTGCAACTAGGCAATTGGCGTGGTTTTCTGGCACATTATTTATTTAGATCGAGACAATCTGCAAGAGCTAAACGGGTCACTGTGGTGGATTTTAAACGACTTCAAAAAAGGAGGAGTTTCTCTATTCGTCTGTATTTTGTTTTAGTATGCATGTTGTACGATAACTCACGCGATCACGGATCATTTGTGAACCGATTTTGATAATTCTTCCCATTTAAATTGGAAGAAAATATTCCACCTCTAAGTGTGAAAACTAAGGGATGAATCCGGTTTCGCACACTTTCTGGTAACCGATTTCAATAAAACTTGGCAAATAGATGTAATTCCACGAACTTTTGATGTCGGTTCTTTTAGTCGGTTCGTTTATTGTGTAATTGAATAATAATCTCAGCGTAGTACTCTACGCTGAGATTGTATAGCGTAAAGTATAGCGTAAAGTTTTTGTTTAAACAACTTTGCGATTCTCACAAAATATAATTTCATATTCGATACGATAAATAAATAAACGTTAAAATTCCATAAAAGATTAATATGTCGTTCCGATTTGTAAGCATAAGCAGTAAGCAGATGCATCTTGGCGAAATTTTGCAACACGACCAAAGCGAGCATCAAAAGACATTGTTCACTTCTATGTGACGTTGCAAGCTGAAATGAAGCCTACGTTCCTCAATACGTAATGCGTCTTGCTGTTTGAGTATGAGAAAAGCCACAGCAAGACACACACATCTCTCCTTTCATAAAAGATGATAAACACGAGATCCAAGACATAATGTAACTAAAAAGTTTAATAACTTTTTTAAAACAAACCTCAAAAGTTTGCTTATCCGTTTTCGCTGGTTTTATTTTCATTGGAATCACATCTATTTGCCAAGTTTTATTGACATCTGTTAATGAAAAGTGAGTAAAATATATTCTCTAACTTTCCACGCAGGTGGAATATTTTCTTTAAATTTGAATGAGACCACTAAGAGGTACCCCCTTTCCAACAAAAAAGAAACATCGCAATCGGTTCACAAAATATCGGAGTAACACGTAACATACACATAAAAATACAGACGAATATTGTCACCTTTTTGAAGTGGGGTAAAAATCAATTTAGTATAATAGCTGTCTCGATAAATTACACTTACATACATTGTATAACAAACATTTTAAATTGTCATATGCGCAAAAAATAAATTACTTTTGTGTTTTTCTCAACTGTTAGAAAGCGTTTAATTAAAGTAAATAAAATTTGTTATTATTCAATATTATAACACTAAATGTATCAATGAGAGTCTGCGATAGATATTAAAATAGCTTATCGAAAAATAAGCTATAACAAAAACGAGTCTACAGCAGTTTTATAAACTTTTATGTAGAGACAAAACGTGTAATATAAATGAGACGCTAAACAGCATGCAATTTAACCACGTCAAAAGTTACGGAATTCATAGCGACTATCTAGAACTTAGGAAGAAATGCCTCGTTAGAACTTCTTCACAGTTGTATGAGAATACTTCGTTGCTATGTTTCAGGTCTTAACAGGATCGTATTTTCAGCAAGACTGCTTTTAAGCGAGACTTATAAATCTTCAACTCTATAAAGTGCTTTGAAGAACTACTGATGTTTTTTTATAAAGAAATGTCTTGCTTTTTCATTATTTGTATAGCAGATATAATCCATTTGTTTAGGTACTTAACCAAGTATAAACAATCATGAAATGTCTATTTAAAGAAATATATACATTTATAAAATAGTTTTTAAAACACAAATACTTAGCTTCATATGAAATTCCATGCCTATTTTTATACATATTGATTTTTAACGTATATGTTTCAATAAAAATATGTGCCAAGATGTAAACAACATTTAGTTAAGTAAAATTTTAATTTTTGGTTATATGTAAGAGAAATATATATAATCTACAAGGACAGCCATTAAATTTCAACTTATTACTAGTTTTTACTAAAGGTAGGTTATTACTTAGTCTACACTCCTATTAGCTTAAATTAGCACTCATATTAGCTTGGTGCAGCAAGCGAACAGCTAGCCATGTGAAGACTGAAAATCAGCAATGCTGAGTCTTTAACCTTTTTGTCCACATCACTCAATTGTTTTTTTTTTCTATTCGTTTTTTTAAGTTTAAGTAAGTAAGTTGTATCGAGTAATTTTCTAGTAGAATGCATTTACATTAAATAATCATTATGAGCGTTAGGTTAGGTTAAATAATATATAATACTTGTTTGAGTGGTAAGTAGTACCACTCGAACCTAATATAACCCAGAACGTCTTGGGGAACTCTCTAAATAAAAGAATTCGCTGTCACTAACCTGATACTCGTCCCATTGAAGATCCTCAGATGCCTTTTAAGTAAGTCTTTGTACGTCGCCCTGCATAATTCCGACCGTAACAGTCACATTTCCTAAAGTAGGTAAATAACGCGAACATTCCTCCGACCGTATATTTACTATCACTCTTGCTTTGAAACTCCGCGACACTCCATTTTCTTAACAAATATTTGGCGAATATTTTTATTTACGTTAAACGCCTTGTGCTCGTCTTTGTCACTGAAAAGATACTCAAATCCTTATCACCAACATAAAAAGACCTCCTACGCCTCCCCAAACAATTTGCAGTTAGGGTAAAAGGCAAACCTTTAATTGTGCACGTGGGGTCTACATAGAATAGATTTCTTTACAATGTTTTGTCGCAAAGAGCGCTCATGATTGAATACATTTTTTGAATGGAATAGAAATCCCGGCGTAAAAATTTTGCAACGTATAATTCACAGTAATATTAGCGATACTTTGATCGCATTGACTTCAATATCATTACGGCTTTGTGAAGCCAAAGAAGGTACGACTTACAATTTTAATTAAAATTTATAATGATATTTTTATTTTGCCCTTAAGTAACCTCTAATAATTGAGTGATCCTTTTCTTTTGACGATTTTATTAGAGTTTTATAAACGTTATATACATAAAAGAAAAGAATATTATAAAACTTGTGGATTTGGTACCACATAATTTATTAAGTACTACCTTTAAGAAACAATTTTGAAATGATTGCTTTTGACAAAATGTTTCATTTTTTTTTTTACAAGGAGCATCGACTATTTAATTTATTTTTTGTATTTATTTTATTACTTATTATTAATTCAGGCAGCATTTCCGTTTTCTGTAACAGATGTGACAAATGGGGACATTGGAAATTGATTTAAGCAACACGTAGTTAATTTAGCGTACTACATATTTAGAATATCGAAAATACAAACAATCACTTGTACATAGTGTGCGTAGTTATGTATTAGTTCTGTGGGTATTACGAATTAAAATTGTATTATACTATGTTTACTTACATTACTACGTTTCTCTGTAAAATATTTTACTTGAAAATGAGGAAGAGTATCTTAAATGTCAATAATGGCGTCGTTACCGGTCATATCAGAAATGTTCTGTTGAATTTTAAATCTTATCCAATAATATACGACTTATGGAAGAATATATAATGTTAGTTTAGTAGTAGTAGAACTACTTGTGAAAGAATTCGTCCAGGGAATTTCTGCCACCTTTACCTATTTCTGCCGCCAAGCAGTAATGTGAGCATTACTATGCGTTCCGGTTTTGAAGGGAGCTGGGTACTGGTGGAATTCGGGCACAGCGCTGGTGACATTACAGGCACGTGCGACTTGTCAACTTATGTCTCAAGGTGACAGGCGCAGTGGCAGTACCCCTCAGATCTTTGCGATTTAAAGCTCTGAGTGGCATTGTGACTACATGGACAAGCGTGTCGCTTACCACTAGGCATACGACATATTCATCTCATCACTTGATATTAAAAAAATACAAACATTTTGCGGTGAGAAGGTTATTCGAAAATCTCTCACAAGATGTCACTAGCGGCGACGAATACCGAAAATGCCAAAGATCTGTAACAAAAACACGTAGGAAAATTTCGGCGACTCGGTAATTGGACCCGTGCCTCAAATGGTTAGATGGCAATCTACGGTGCAGCATGGACGTGGGTTCAAGTCCCATCGGGTTGACGAAATTTTTCTGTGTGTTCGATCCTTGTATTCATAATCATAACAAAACTAGTACAGTTATTTCACAAAAATATATAATATATTTCAATAAAATACAAACATGTCAAAAAAATACAAACAATCAGTTGTACATAGGCTGTAAGTTCCAACCCCTCTCCGAATACCCTAAAATGTATTTGGCGACCTCAGTGGTCGAGTGGTTGCACACCGGTCATTTCTGAGGTCCCGGTTTTGATCCCCGGCCGGGTCAATGTAGAAAACTAAGTTTTCTACATAGTCTCGACTCTAGATGTACTACATCTACCGTCGTCGTTTCCGATTTTCATAACACGAGTGATTACTTTGGGATCAGAGCAACGTATGTGATGTTGTCTAATATTTATTATGTACATGTACTTATCTGTTAATTTTATGTCATGAGGGTATGGTAGGTACCTAAGAGTATATTATGTAGTCTAAACACTACCTTATTGGCTGAGCTGTTAGTTGCCAACACTGGCAGGTGTTTATGAATTCCACGCGAGAATATATTCTAGTTTCACTATTGTTTTACGAGAAACTACGTTAACGCTATCACGTAAATTTATTTCAAATACACTATTCATCCTGTCGGTATAGCATCCTCCACTTCTCACGGTCCATAGCCACCTTGATAGCTGCTCACTTTGACGGGCTTCTTTGTTTGTTCACTGTACGCTATTCTTGGTCTTCCTCTCTTTCGTTTTCCTTCCTACACTATTATGTATTTAAACATTCCGTAAAGCAAAATTAATAGTTAATCAACATTACTATTCTCGCGAGTGATTTTAGGTGTAACACGACGAATGTTATAGGAAATAGAACTATAGAAATTGATCTTTGGAAATTAGTCGTTATTTCTTCGACCGAGAATTCATGACCGAGTGGTCAAGTTACTGTTCACTGTTCTGTTACTGGACACGTTCAAAAACGTTTTAGTGGCAATAGAACTTCCTGTGAATGAGTTCGTCCTGGGAAGTACCGCCACCATACTTATTTCTGCCGACTAGCAGTAATGTGAGCGTTACTGCGTTTCGGTTCTGAAGGTAAGGGTGCTGGTTAAATTATAACGGGACCTTTCAACTTATGTCTCAGTGCCTCTCAGATCTTTGCGATTTAAAGTTCTGACCGGCACTGCAACTGTTATGGACAGGCATGTCGCTTACCACCAGGCGCACGACTTGTTCATCCTATCACTTGGTCTCATAAAGAAGATTACTTTTTTGTTTCAGCAATAAGTACATTCACAAATACTCTAAGTTTACACATCAGTTCAATTGAAGTATACGCCACTTAAGATCTGAACGCCCGAAAGTGTACTAAATGTGTTGTTGAATTGTTGACATGGATTTTGTAGTGTTAAATGTATACCCAAAGATTAAAATCATTTTGACTCCATTTCAGTATCTAAATCTTGGCTCTGAATCCACATTCGTACGTGAAACCTTAAAATGCCATTTAAATGCACATTTCCGTTTATAACCGGATAAAACAGGATTAAAGGGGTCTTAATCGCTCTGGACGGGTTTCGAAATTCCCGCATAGGAAAGTTTGTATATAATTAAATCCGGTTGTACGTTATCATCATTAGGATAATCTGTTAATTTTTACCTAGTTTTTGTTTTGTTGTGGTAAGTGTTTACTGTTTCACGAAGAACAGTTCTACTAATTTGGCCTAAACCCTAATAATTACCACTAATTGAAATTCGCTTTTGTCAATGTAGACAAAAATTGTTAGTTTTTCCATCGAGCGGCAAAATTCTCATTAATAGCCAGGTGGCATACTAATGAGTTTAGATAACGCCACACCCTAATTATACAGGGTTATTTGGAAAGTACTAATCACCTCACAGGACTATATATTACTAACATCAAACTACAACTTTTGTTCCATGACTTACAAGACATAATAAAAGACTTGTACGGAATTAGTATGGAGCTTGGTACTTTATTTCCAGAAAAAATTAACCAGCCTCAAATTTGTTGCTAGATTTATAAGCTTGAAATAAAGAGCTCAGAAAATAATAAAAAAATATATTGTGACCTGCATTTTTTATTTATTTCTTTAAAACAAAAGTGTTGTAAATATAACTATTAATACAAAAATCGAACACTCAGAAAAAAATCCATCCGACTCGATTCGAACCGACTTCTTCTATTACACCGTGTCAGACGTTATACCAAGTAAGCTACGGAACGAACCAGCGGACCTCACGAATTTTTATGTGTTTGTTGATGTGTCGTTGTAATTGGTATTTCATTGACTTTTTAGCCGTAGCGCCATCTATGAGAAATCTTAAGTATTTCGTCACCCAATTAGTCACCTTTAGCTACCAGCCCTGGCTAGAGATGTCGCTTTTCATTGTATTTAAGTTTAATTGAATTATTTTTGTTGTAAACATGTTAAATTAATTACCAGCAACACTGCGATGCTGAAAAAAGTCCAAGAAGCAGCAACACTTAAACGCTAAAATTTCCAAAATCTTAATTCTAATTAAATTGCAACAAGAATGACATTGTCATCTGATCTGTAAATATTTTTAAAAATAATACGTTCCGATTCGTGCGATTGCGTTCCATTTTACTTTATATAGTATTAAAAATCCCTAACGATTTTATGGAACTCGCAGGTAAAAAATAATTTGTTTTTAATTCAGAATTTCTAGATTTTGAGAGCTCTTTACAAAAAACCAACTAATAATAGCCTGGTTAAATTTTCTATTTATTTTAGTAGGTACCACTAAAGGAACAACTCCTTTACCCATCTGACACTTTTTAGATCTGTATTTGGTAGTAAGGTTAAGTTCAAATGTGCAGGGGTCCTCTGCTATGACTCCCAATCCCGATCCTACACAGAGTTATTACCGTTTAAAGCGATCTATTTAAATATATTTGTTTTCGTATGAAAGTAAAATGTGATAAATTATTAAAAATCATGGAACAAATGTTGTCGTTTATGAAGTTAGTCCTGGGAGGTTGTTGTTTTAAATAACCCTGTATATACACTTCAAAGCAGCACTGCTGTGTGTTTTGGACTTTGGTTAAAAAAAACCCACCGCAATCATAGTCACACAGAAAAGTTAAAACCTTATATGTCTCACGACTTACAATGCTTTTGCAAAATTTAGGTTTCTTTAGTAGCGCAGATGTCTATAAGGCTGCCTTTCCAACATGTGCGAGGTAGCGAGGTGGTGCTAGGGTGTGCAGCGGCGCGGTGCGAGGATGCTTTACGAACTCTTTTCGTTACGGATTCTATGTGCGGGCGGGGTACGGTGTCAGTTAGTGTCATACTTTCGGCAGCTCTAGTTTCCTACACCGTTTTGCACACATTCCTCGCCCGCATCTCTCGCACAAATTCCTCGTACACGTCTCTCGCTATTTTGTATGTACAAATACTTAGCTCTGCTAACCCATTTCCACTGGAGCTGCGCTAAGCGAGGTTAGGAGTATCAAGTAATCCTATTGGTGGATTTTTTCCTCTCACACTGTCTCACTACGTGGCACATCTCTGCTGGAAATGCAGCCTAAGCGCTGTACTGCATTCTGACGTATATTTTTAGCGAAACAAGAATTTGTATGTATCTAATATATTCGTCCCTTAATTCGACGTAGCACATAATGCAATTTCATATAATTAGGTTTCGACAATAGATTACCAGACAGATATTGTTTCTGATAAATGTCCGCGAGAAACTAACGCCTTAAACACATTTTAGTGGTTCGCTCGCTTGCTACTTGGTATTAGCTCCGGTAATCTAACTTAGCGTTGGTACTAGAAGTTTTCTTGCCGCTGGGAATACCACTGAGATATTTAGTAGTTGCCATGAAGATAATAGTAACTATGAGTTTATGATGATAGACTAGTTGGGTGAACTTTTGCTACCCATAACGTTCTAGGGTCGATTCCCACTAGGCTGGCCTGAGTACCGCAACACGTGGTACCTACAATACAATTAGTAGCAGTAGAGCTCCGTCCAGGGTAGTACTGCCGCCTTACCTATTTCTGCTACCAAGCAGTAATGTCACATTACACGTTCCAGTTTTTAAGGGAGGGTGCTAGTGAAATTACTGGCACATGGGACTTATCAACTTATGTCTCAGGGAGACAGGCGCAGTGGCAGATTTTTGCGATTTAAAGCCAAAGCTTGCTGAGCAACTATTATGGACAGGCGAGTAGCATCAGGCGCACGACTTGTTCGTCCCGTCACTTGATGTTGTAAAAAAATGTGGTGTATATATGTGGTTTGCTGAGGATGTCAGGGAGCGAGATCAGCACTTCCAGGTATTTCGCCTGTAAATGGCCACGTCAGAGCATTTAGTGGGATATGCGCGGCTGTCCTTCTTCTCTTCCATGCACACTTTGCATACGCCGCTATCGTGATAGCAAAATTAATAAAGATATTTATTACATGGACCAGACCTGTTACAGCGACAGTTCAAATTCTTGCTCGGGGGTTATGGTTCACCAATGGATTTTTTTGTAGCATGCGCAATTTAGTATACTAAATTATCGCTTATTTCCAGGACGAACGAAATTATCATTATGAAACCTATATGTTGTGACAGTTCGAAGTGTGTGAAATACTTTACCCATATTAAACTATTATCATATAGCAGTGAATCATCACTTTTCACTATCGTCATCAGATGATGATAATAGAAACGAAATCATCATCTGGCGAAAGACGTCTGTTGCTGTCGCCGCAGTGACTGATCTTGCGCTGCTGACATTCAGCGGATCCCCAATACAAACGAACAACAAACAAGCGAACCAATCAAACTTAAAAACCAACCAATTTCTGACCAAACTAACTTCTCTATAACAATAGGACTTTGTTTCACGGGGCAGAATGAAGATTATTGCAAACGAATTGGCATTTTAAAGTCAAGCCGCAGGCAAGATTTAATCACATCACAATATATTTATCTCTTGATTTCCAAGAAAAATGATAATATTTATCTTTTCGCTCAATTTCAATTTAAATTTTTCGCTATGTTCAAAAAGCCGGAGGAGTTAATTTCATAATATACCCCAAAACGCTTTAACTACACAATTGATGTTGTATAACAAAGAAAATAATAATCTTCCGTAACAATTATACCAAAATGTTGGATTGTTTGTTCATAATTGGAACGAATGGAAAAAATTGGAAACGGACACATTCAGCTTTACTTTTCCTTTGATAAATGAAATATTAGAATACTCAAAATCAGTGCACAATTATAATCACAATTTATATCAATTAAGCAAATGAATTGCTGAAATTTATTTATTCATCCATTTCTCTATACATATAATTAAACAGTCTTAATTTATTCCAAACGTAAAGACACTCCTTGTTATTAAACAATTGTCCTTGTACAAATTTTAAGAAAAAGTACTATTACGAAATATCTTACCTGAGCTGAAAAGTACAGTTTTCTTAACGCTTCACTGCTGTAGGTAGAACAACTTTTGAAGCAAAAATTTTAATATAATAATAATAATTTATTTATTTAAAGTCAATAAAAAATTATACAGTTCAATAATTATAGAAAGAAATTGTACAAATTTTATTATTACAGAGTTACATTAAACAAGTATATTACAGAATGTAATTTAGAGACTTAGAATAATAACGCATAGAATGATAGTTTCATATGAAACGAACTGTCACAAGTGAGGCAAAAATCAAATTCATGTAGGCTAGTTTTAATAGTAGGTTCATTATCGGTTTTAGTGAATATTTATATAAAAATACAAGTTGAAACGCGTTACTTCCTTGTGGAATGTGATGTTAGTATCTATTTTATGTTTGTCTGACGTATTTTTACACTCATTTCGTCATTTTTAGCTAAAATTCTGGAGCTCTTCGCGGTGCAATTTGACCTTGAGCATTAAAGGCTCGCCTGCTCGTGTAGGCCCTTTAGGAGCGCTTCAATTTGTCTCACTTAGCGTGTGCGGGCTAGGTTTCTATGCGTTATTATTCTAAGTTTACATAATGTAATTTCACAAATAATTTTTTAAGGGACGGCATTAAATAAAATAAATCATTTATTAAACATTCTACCTGTGTTTTTAAACGGCTTCAAAAAAGGAGGAAGTTCTTAATTCGACTGTATTTTTTTTTTGTGTATGTTACACGATTACTCAGATATTTGTGAACCAATTTCGATGATCCTTTTTTTTGTTGTAAAGGGGGTACCTAGTGTTTTTCCCTTTTAAATTTGAAGAGAAATTAGGGGTGAATTCGGCTTATAGAGTCTCGCTCGCTTTTCGCTAACAGATTTCAATAAAACTTTGCAAGCAGATCGACACTAGAATGGTAAAACGTCTAACGTGCATTTGCAAATATTACAGGAAAACGATTTCAAGTATTTAAAAAAAAAAATCGCACATCCAATTTTATTTGGTGGTTATTATGTAATCAATAAAATTATAATTATGAATGAATGAATGAATGAATGAAATATTCTTTATGGCACAGTAATAATTACAATGACAAAACAGAACAGTAATGTAAGTATCACAGAGTAAGATAATATACAACAGGCGGCCTTATTGCTAAGTAGCAATTTCTTTCAGGCACCCTTAGGATAGAAATTTAATAATTGGACCCATTCCAAGCCAAAGAATATCTTGTAATGAAAGTGGCTATAAATAAATACGTATGACTTATGATTTTTATTTAAACAAAATACTTTAAATCGCTCTCATGTAATATTTTCTAAATGCACGTTGCACATTTTACCTTTCCAGTGTCGAGATGTGACTTTTAAAATCGGTTGATTTTAATAAGAATGATATTATCTTTGTTTATTTGTTTTGTAATTATTTCACCTAATTGTCGTCATGATAAAGTGTATTAAAAGCACATGAAAACTAACTGATTAAATAGTCATTACTTATATAAAACGCTTTAGTAGACACCGCTACATAGCTTTCTTCTTCGCGCGCTTTAATGTTCTAACAACCCAGTGGCACCATGGACAATTTTCTACTGACTTCAAAGATCGAGCTTCCTTATTGGCTTTTTTTGTCAAAAAATACTGCTCAAGATATGTTTTCCGCCACCTATGGTAATATACGGCAAATGGTTGCCAGCAAGTAAGAAACTTCAAGTGTCGAGAGCAGGCTCGTCTATTTGGCCCTTCGCCAGATACTGCAGAGTTTACACTTCCGTTAAAACTCTCGTGTCAATGCTGTTTCCTTAACGGTTAATAACCACGTTACTTATTTCTGCCGCCAAGCAGTAATGTGAGTATGTTTAAGGGTGCTGGTGATGTTACTGGCATATGGGACTTTTCAGTTTATGCCACAGGGTGACGGGTGCAGTGGCAGTGCTAACACCTTTGTGATTTAAAACTCTAAGCGGCACTGCAACTGTTATGAACAGGCGTGTCGCTCACCAGCAGGCGCACGACTTGTTCGTCCCGTCACTTGATATCACAGAAAAATCATTCCTTGTACGAAGTATGTTACAAGTTAGCTGCTTTGAAAATGTCTACAACGACTTATTAAGGGTAGTATGCAGATTAAGATCAGACTAACAAGAGCAGATATTGGTCTGAGGTGGGGTTCGTAAGATATAACAATAAATGACATATTTTTGGTCGATATAACGCTCAAGGGTTATAATTAATTTATGGTATACAGACATTTGACAACAACTTTCAATCTAATTATACCGATGGCATAATATACATTTTATATAAACATTTCATAACATTCACTGCAAATAATGTATTATAAATATAATTCCAGTGTTTTAGGTGCAATGAGGAACGTAGCGAGGAGTATTAGGCTCCAAAACATATGAAAATTATCTTATAGAACTGATACTTCCCCTAGGTTAGGTTAGAACTAGCCATGCTGGGAAGTGAGAGGTCATGGCAGGCGATGGTCTCCTTCTGCGAGGACGTGATGTCGCAGAAGGAGACAGCCGAACGGGTCCGCGAAGACAGCGCCCTCTCGGACCCCATTCGGCGTCGGCGGAGAGGACGCACGCGACGGCTCTTCGCCGACCGCCTGCGTCCCATCAGCGGAGGCCAGCAAGGTGCGGGGTTAGGAGACCCTGCCCCTGCATTGCACAGGCCTCCGCCGCCGGTAAATGCCCCAAATGTTCCGGGGCATCTCCGTGCAGGTCGCCCAAAGGCGGACCAGCACCACCGGAGTCGCGGTAGCATCTGAAAGGGACCCCGCGGCTCCGGCGCCAGGTGCGCGCAGGAACATCGTGAGGTTTTTAGTGGGTATGCTCTTGGGGATCGACATAGTCCCCAGGAGAGAGTCCCACATACCCCCGCCGTCTCCCAGCGGCGGGGAATGCGTAACGCATTTTCCTCACGGTAATAAAAAAAAAAGGTTAGGTTAGAACTGCGACCATAACGGTGCGCGAGCTATGCTTGCTATTTCGTGATGTTGATTGATCGAAAAAAATTTCCTTACCCGTGTCCCGCAAAACTAAATTATGAGCTTAAGTCCTTTAAAATAAAGCGGAGCAGAATAGGTCTGTGTTCCAACAACCAATAGTATTTCCTTAATATGACATAAATAATGCACTTTATGGTGGTCAAACTATCAAGTCTAATTCGAAAATGTTTATGATCGTCTTTCGCCTTTATTGGCACACGATAAATCATAGACTATCTTACACTAACATGTTACGACTGGTTGCCAACATGTGGTATATGCCATCGGTAACGCAGTCTCAGCTCTTTGGCAAATCGCCATCTTTAGAAACTGATGGAGTTCACATTTCCGTTTTACTTCCCCTTATGTAAGTTTGCTTATAAATAAATAAATAAATAAATAAATGTAATAAAGTAGGATTACCTATCCACTTGACATTTGCTTGTAAGTAGACAATATTTTATTTGGTTGTGCTGCGCAGTTTATTGTGATTATTTAGTATATATTTACTCGAATATATTATAACATTACTTTATACAAAATTTAACTGTACCCTGGGTATAATAAAGCCACATTTCATACGTCATAACTAGTTTTATCACATAAAAGTTATAAAAATAATTAAAAACTACATTAAATAAATTTATAACTCTAATTCTTTTTCGTGCACCAGTTCGTCCAGGGAAGTACTACCACCTTTTTAAGGGTAAGGATGCTGGTGAAATTATTGGCATGTGGGACTTGACAACTCATGTCTCAGGGTGACGGGCGCATTGTCAGTGCCCTCGGATCTTTAAGATTTAAATTTAAAGCTCTAAGTGGCACTGCAACTGTTATGGACAGGCGTGTTGCTTATCATCTGGCGTACGACTTGTTCATCCCGTTACTTAGTATCATAAAAAATCCCTCCTGTTTAAATATAAAAAAGTTCACCCACTAATTTCAATCCACTAATTTCAATATGTTTAAAACTCTCTCCGGAAAAGTTGTCATTTTGTAGATGTCCTTATCACACCAAGAGGGTGTCAAACTATTATAGACAAAAGTGTAGGCAAGAAGTACTCTCAAGTATCAGTAGAAGTACTCGCAAGAAGTAGCATGAAATAGGATGGATGATTTCCAAGCCCCATTTGCCTCACAATGGAATTTCAAATTACTTACCAAAGTTTAATAGGTTGCACTAGCATCATCCATCAAACGTTTGCGACATACCCGCGCGAGCATCGGCTATGCAAAATGTGAATAGCGTAAATCGATTGCCAGCACGATTCATGCAGTGCGGTGTTCACTGATTAAATTATACAATCCATATTGATGCGGTGCAAATTGAAGGCGACAGACGATTTGTGAAACAATTGAAGTGTAGTCACATATTCATCAGAGTCGTACAACCGAGTACAGCCGAGTTTGTTCACTAAATCCCAGTAGGGCTCTGTATATCTGTTGACAAACGACACCTGTATACTTACGGCGCACAAAAATATGGAAGTTGCACAAAAAATGATGCAGCAGGCATTTGATATGTTATGTAAGTGGGCACATGATGTGGGCTTGCCGATAAAAGCAAATTTAATGCTTATCCACTTACCTTACATAAAAGCTGGCGTATACCCGCGAATCGTGGCACACGGACATCACAGTATGCACAACCAATACCACATCCCGTAATTATAACTCCCTCGACGTTGTTAAAAAGCATACTTACCTTGGCGTAAAAATCAATCATAATTTTCACTGGGATGATGTGTAATAAACTAAGAGCTGTTCTGTTAAAGTAAAGTATTATTCAATACAAAATGCTATATAACTTTGAGATTACTGTATTTATTAATGGCTGGCTCTCTAGCTATGGTAGGACGTATGTAAATGTATAACGCACTTAAAAAATCTTCGATATACGAATACGCCTGTTAAAAAAATACAGTCCCTATCTACCGATCCGAGAGATGGGGTTCGTGGTAAGCTGCAGAGACGGACATGTTCGTCTGCCCCGCTGCCGTCCGGGAGTCTGTCTCTCGGGAGGTCTGGACAAGAGCCTAAGGCGAGCAGATGCGCGGGACACGTGAGTTACCCTTTAAATTGAAGCTATGTCCGGACATTATCGCAGGACACTGCGGTTGCCAACTCCGCTACTATCCCGGAGAGCTAATTGAGGATGAGCTAGACTTTCTCTGATCCCTCCAGCCGCGTAGGTTTCTGGGAACAGGAGAGACGCCTCCGCGTCGGGCAGTCGGCGTGCCTTACAGCTCCGCCACCAAAGAGATTTGATAGTGGACTCTAGAGTCCACGGCTTAGCGTGGCAATCGTTAGTTGTGCAATCGCAACGGGAAGTGAGCGTGCCTACAGGTCCAGTATATATAGATGGAAAATAGGGAGGGTAATGTACGTGCACGCGGGACGGCTTACCCGAGACACTAGCCTCTTGAGAATCGAACGAAGTCAGTGACAACGGTCTGTAACAACCCTTTACACTGGCTAATCTGGGGTCAGAACCTGAAATTAGAAGGTTTCTCGTATACCCTAAGGGTCGATAGGGAGGGTCACTATAATTAAAACTTATGTGTAAAGGAAGGGGATACTACCTTTGAAAGTAAAGATAATTATGAAAAATTTTCCATTATTGTAAAGTGCTTAATGTATATTATAAAATAAAAATAGCAATTCTTAAAAAATTATAAATTTTTTTGGTTATTGCATACTCAGCCTTGACATTTGGATTTTGAAATTTCTTATCATAAGTTGCATAGATTGTTTAATAAACACAAACGAATATTCCTTTGATCCGATTTTACTTTTTTGTTTGTTCGATATATTTGTATCAATAATAATGACAAACTGTTGCAGTATTTTCACAAAACATGGATGAATATCATGGTAATAAGACATCATGATATTCAATAAAAAGAAATATTATAAATAGCATAGAGTTGCATGTGAAAAATGTGTGTCTGGATCGTAGTTAGTGGAAGGCTATGGCGTGTCACTATTGTAACGTCCTATAGTGTCGTTATATGGACAAAATAATAATACTCTAGACGTCAGTATTAGCCAACGAATATCATTATCATTACATGTTTCTTACCACGGTATGATTTCTTCTTGTTTTTCCCATATTTTGGTACGGTTGAGTCGACTATTCTCAAATATATATATTTTTTATGATACCAAGTGACAGGAGGAACAAGTCGTGCACCTGGTGGTAAGCGGCACGCCTGTCCATAACAGTTGTAGTGCCATTCAGAGCTTTAAATCGCAAAGAACTGAGGGGCACTTCCACTGCGCTCGTCACCCTGAGACATAAGTCAACAAGTCCCATGTGCCTGTAATTTCACCAGCACTCTTACCTCTGGCAAAACTTCCCTGGACGAACTCTTTCACTAGGAACTCTAGATACTGCTACTAAAATATTGGGATAAGAAAAAAAAGCATACCGTAGTAAGAAACCTATAATTAATAATAATAATGAATTTGGTGAATAACCACTATGTCATAAAAAAGCGGTTAATCCATAAAATATCAACTGGTTTTATAAGTGTTAACAACGTTTAAAATATAAAACAAAAAGTATTAACAAGTAATGCGTTTAGCTTTTAAATTACACCATTCAAATCAATGAACTAGGTGCCTCCATGTGCTAATACAATTCCTAATTCATTTCAAATTCAATGCGAATGCTACAGGAACAATATTTGCTTCTATTTCCAACAATGGCATTTGAAATTAAATTACTAAGTGATTTTCGTTAAAGAAAAACAACTTATATGAGTATTCTTTTCGGGAATAACATTATACTTAACCCATTTTCCGTAAGTTAAATAACCACAATGTTCGTAATAATCAGCATTTGTCTCTTATTAAAACAACTAGGTCAAGTTCCAAGCAGGTTATACCCGCCAATCGTGCAAATCCTGAAGCTCTAGAAATCATTTTTTAGATATTGCGCCGTCTGGTAGCGGCGATGCGGTCTCAGTTTTGTTTTCGGAACATAATATTTTGTGATGAATTGCCGGAAAGTATAATTAGTTTGTTATTTGATGGTTTCTCGGATTATAAATCTTGTGAAACAAGATTTCAGTATCTATATTCAAAGAAACTACTTTGACTTTCCATAATTAAATAATAGATAGATAAACACTCTATTCACTAATGACAATGATATAAATACAGATCAAACAAAAAATTAAAAACGTAACATTAACGAGTTAAAGGGCGCTTACTGACTTAGGGCTGATTTTGAATCATTGCAAGAACCAGTGAGAAAGACTATTATTTGTAACCAATATTATATAATGATTAAAAGCAAAGTTATGCATTGAAATAATATACGTAATAAAGTGATGTAAGTGCTTGTGCGAGTGTGAATATAAGTTCAGCAGTAGGACTGGATAGTGATTAAGAACATATACATATAATAACAATAACGCACATCCTCAAGGCCCCGACAAGGGAAACTCTGTATCACGGGTGCCATGGACACACACACACACACACACACACACACACACACACACACACACACA
>NW_020653854.1:18606945-18614846 GCF_003589595.1 Hyposmocoma kahamanoa
CACACACACACACACACACACACACACACACACACACACACACACACAAACAATCATAAATTACACCCAAACTCACGAGAGAAATAAGTCTAGGCCATACAAACATTTCGCCCGGCCTGGGAGTCAAACGCGTAAACCTCTGCGTGGTAAATCAGCACGGTAACCGTTCGGCCAAGGAGGCAGTTATGATTGTAAATATATTTAAATTGGAACAATCAACAAATAAATTGTTTTTGAATGTTTTCGAATTTCTAGAAGTGTGCTGTTGTTTTGTCTATTCCGAAGTAATGGAGGGTTCAGTTATTTTTGGTACTAAACATCAAGTCTTTGTTATTCAATCTTTTGATAGTTCTATATTTACTGGTGACCCTCTTTTTCTTAGCGTTCCATCTTGGTATTAATAAATTATAACAAACTAGTGTTGTAAATTGTTAAAAAATTATTGAATATCATAATAGTAAGTATCGTGATATTTCGTAATGAGAGCACGGCGGGTATAATTCCGCGTATATATGTACATATGTATATGGACGACAACACACTAGACGCGCCCGTCCTGCCCTCGCGCGTAGTGTGTTGTTGTCCATATAAATACACGTAATTACACCCGCACGTGCTCTCGACCCGACACGCGCCCGACCCCCACCCGTTCTCTGTGTGTTCCACGCTAAGAGACTTGGCCAAGTGAAGAAAAACTTTTATAGATGTCTTACAGATGGCGTTACGGCCAAAAAGTCGTTGAAAAACCAAAAATCTGCAATAAGCACCTAGAAAAATGTGTAAGGTCTGCTGGTTCGCTCAGTTGGGAAAGTGTCAGGTACGGTATGCTGAAGACATTTTCTTAGTGTTCGATCACATGTAGGTACCAGAATTCGGCCACATACATCGTTTATACGAGGTCTTTGGTAACTCTGTAGTTTTATCCGACTTGAGCTTCTGTGATATAGTGTAGGGATTTTGCTTATTTGAAAAAGTAATAAAGCCATACAAAGGGTTAGGAATATCTGCATAAGATACGCAATGCCTTGTTACCACATCACACCTTATTTATGTAAAAATATGGAAGTAAATTTGCCAGTTTCTTGCATATTTTGATTGAAAAGCAACTACCATCTTATTTACAGTCGGGTTTTATTACCCTGCAAAATATAGTAAACAAGTCAAAATATTAATTATTAGTAGTCATCGGGTAGTTATAAAAATGAAACAGTAAAAAAAATATATAATATGCAATTTTCATACAATAACATATTTTATCTTAAAAATACAAATGAACAATGATCTTATCAAGTGCGTATTAATAAAAGTAAACAAAGTCTGTGCTGGTACTGAAGCTGCAACTAAATATACAGTGTTATTGTAAAATACTATAAACCTTGCAGGACTGTATTATAACATCTTAAACAATAACTTTTGTTCTATCTTTTGTACTATTTGACACTCTTTAGATCTGTACTTGGTAGTAAGGTAGTAAGTTCAAATGTGCAAAGGTCCTCCCCGCCGACATCCACTCATACCATAACATTACACCATAACATTACACCGAGTTATCACCGTTTAGAACAATCAATTTGAGGACATTTTTGAAAGTAAAATCTGACGAATTATTAAAAGTCATGAACCAAAATTTGTTGTTTATTATGTTAGTAATATAGTCCTGCGAAGTTGGTAGTGTTTTACAAACAAATCTGTATAAACTGACAAAACTTCTTCCTGAAAATAAATCATACGTCATTAACAAAGTTTTCATATTTGCAAACTTAGAAATTGACAGTCTGCTGCCTTAGCTTAATGTGGACCCGTGTGTGCAGTTAAAAAAAACTCATTGTTACCTTGCCGTAATACCTTTTTTAAATTAATTTCAACTCCTTTACTCTTTGAATGTCAGATGTAACCCCAGGGCATAACCAGAAACACAGACGAAATGTCATTTAATTTGTTTGAAAACTATTATGCCAAATCATTACGGTAACAACTGCGCTCTGACTGGCCAACCCGAATTCGTAAAAATTGACGGTTATCGTCAATTGTTTCACTTCAAATCGACCAGTTTAAATAGAGCTTTGACGAATATAAATAATATAATATAATAATATAATAATAAATATAAATATAATGGACGAAAACTGAAAAATTACATTCGATTTAATTACTGACGAAATGTGATTCCGTTTGTTTTGTAATTAGATGTTTTGCTGTTTTTCCATAAAGAGTTTGTCAATAAAGAGTTTTGTTTCTTATCCCCAGGGGTTTCTCGCAGCCTTATGTTAGACTTGTGCGTTGTTCGGCCTAATCAAATACAATCCTCAACGTTGTCCGTATGAATATTCATGCAATCCGCAACATCATAAACCAGCCTGTACATTTCGCGGTGTGTAAGCACACATGGACAATTAATTAATTGCCAGCCAGCGTTGGGCAACAGCTGGAGTTTGGTACGGAATGGATCGTTAAATTTTATGGTCGCGCCGCGCCATCGCTCTGGACCCGTTGTCAATAGATGTGCAATAGGTGCAATTTGAATTTGAAATTAGAGTTGTGGGATTCGAAATTTGTCCTGAGGTTTCACTGTTCTAGAATATTAATTTCGCTTTTAACAAAATGTTTCCACGTACGTTTGCTTGGAGCATACAAGAACGAACTTACTTTAACTAACTAAAATAACTAACATTAAAATTTAAACATTACAGCACTCGTTTAATTTCAGTTGCACATATAGTTATGGTTTCAAATAGTCTTATTCTTCTTGTTACAGAAAATTTTCAAGGTGACATTGCAATCTCGGACATAGATTATAAATACAAACCTGTAACTAATGCACCACCATCATCCAAAATCAATAAGTCTCTTCAAGAAGAAGTCGAAAGACTCAAGAAGGAAGTACTTCTAGAAGGACTTCAAGTGGAAGAGGAAGGCTTGCCAGATATTTTGAGAAAGAGAACAAAACAGCCTTTACCACTCTCACAAGAGAAACCAAAGAAGTATAACGACGCCTCTTTGATGACAAAGGTGAGATTTACCTTCTTATCAAATTCATTTTTATTTGATACTAGTTGATATTGGAGGTAATTTGATTTTTTGATTCACAGAATTTGCCTTCAGGCTTAGACAAGTCAGTTTTAATGAAGAATGGTAAAATACCCCCAGGCGAGATGATAGACAGTTCTACAAATATCAACAACCAACCAGATTTCTCCAATTCAACTTCAGTTGTAGATAACTTAACTGAATCTGAAAGTCTGGAACAAGATGGAGTTCTCGTGGTTAACGTATCAACTGACAACATATTGAATTTAGACGAGTTATACCCAAATATTCAAATGTCTAATTTCTCCAATAAGATGGACGAAGTTACAAACAAGATACAGAGCAACAGTAGAGAAATCACTGGAGATTCTAATAACAACATTAAGTTCAAAGATTTACCAGAGAATATAACTGTCGCTCCTGCTCCTACTAATGGAGTTATTCCGACTAATGAACAAGGAGAAGAAGACAATGTTGATAAAGAAATTGTCAATACAAAGAAGAAAGATATTGCAAAGAAAATAGAGGAAGATGATTTGCTTAAGCCGACAGAAAGTTTACAGAGTTTGATTGAAGAGACGAGTGGAAAAAGAAGACGAAGACGAAGACGGCACGGCAGACGGTAAGCATAATTAAAATGCGCACTTGTCCTTTTGAATCCATTTAAGTTTTAAGGGTTTAAAACTCCAGCAGAACAGGCTTTTACGACCAGTAACAGGAAATTGTCTACCGTAAAATTAAGTTAGTGTGAATTCACTAATGCTGAAATTAAATTGTAATACGTAAACTTTGTAAAAGTTCGAAGTAAAATCAGAAATCAAACAAGCTTACGACTCTTTGAAATCGCAAGCAAATTGGACAACGGTTTTATTAATTTAAAACCTAATATTTTAAATAGAACTGCTTTTGATAAGCTGCATTCAGCAGAACCTTACAGAATTAGCATATTGCTGAAAAATATAATTTCTGAAAACATAATTGAGTCCTGGGAACTCGTTAATATAGAGCCATACTTATGTTCCTTTTTTGGCCATTTTTAATATCCTTAGTAATATCGCTGCTGAACTTTTAACATTGGAGTGAAATATTTCTTGTGTGAAATATAAAAATTGCAAATGACATCTACAGAAAAGAGTGGAGAAAATTTGCTAGAAAAAAAATTCTAACTTGAAGGTGTAGGGAAGTTTACGGCGTCAACGACTTATTTGCCTCTCAGTTCCATTTATGTTTTCCTAACTAGGGTACTCTTTTTTTCTTCTATACAGTTCTGTGAATAAGGCCCGAGTGAGGCATATTTGCACTGAATGAATAGACTCCTGTCCGTACCATTGGTGCTAAGTTTAACATAGTTAAATTTAAAGCAACTTCCAACTTTAGCCAACTCAAACACTGTCAGCAACAGGACACACATCGTTATAATTATTATATTTGAATTACAAACTACTAACAATTCCGGTTACAATGTGTCAGTTCATTCATAAAGTTTATGATTGGATGTTTTAAATTTCACTGTTGATGTGAACTAAACACTACACAGCACAAACAAAAATATACAGTTTTTTTACTGGTTAATGTAATCAAAATAACTACAAAAATAGAACTAAATTTGACAATGTTGACAATTTCCTATTCTGTGACTCGTTATCGTAAAATTAAAAAAAAAATACATAGTACAACATTGACTTACAATTATATGGACGTCGGGTCCGCGCTAAAGAGTGTCCGCACTTGTAAGGCGCTAAAATCGTATACAGAGCGCGACACTCCGCTTTAGTCTTCATTTGTTCTACTGACAGCGCGATACTGCGATGACATTACAATTTAAATTTCGAATAGGTTGACTTGGGACATTTTTTTCGTGGTTTTTGTATTAGACCCGTCGTCCATGTATTTGTAAGTCAATGAGTGCAACACAGAACTCTGTCGAGAACAAAAGATACATGTAGTACAAAGTCATAAATGTCAGTGATAAATGTCATTTATCACTATCTTTTGTTCTCGACAGAGTTCTGTGTTGCACTTATAATTGTAAGTCAATGGTTGCACTACAACATTTTATACAAATAGGACTCTATGCGAGTAAAAAGAACTCTCCTTTTTTCCTAGTAAAGATCGGAATTAAACATAGGCGCAGTGCGCTTACAAATGCAAAGCATCTGCATTCTCTCTGATACCTTCATTCATTAGCCACATTCAAATGTCAGATGAATGTTCTCAGTTTTGCAAATAAGATTCCCGCGCGCGAGTTGTTGGAAACGAGAAATTATACTTGAATTGAATCATAATTGCGTTCATATTAGCGTCTACTAATCCGTACTTAGTGCGAGTATAAAGTACATTATAATTATATTTATTCATTTTTAATCGTATTTAATAGGTGATAAAGTAATAGGAATAAGTATTATTTAAAAACTAGTTCATCGATTATTTAATTTTATATACTTCCATTATTTTTTTATGTTTTTGTTTTAAGAACCAATGATGAAACTTTTTTTTAGCCAAACGTAAATAACGAATGGTAAATAATTTCATAAACTTTATCTTTCAGATTAAGAAATATACAATCCACTGTAAGAACAGGAGAAAACAATCTAAAAACATCGGTTGAAAACCACAGTTCACATAGAAGAAAATTTTTTCGACACCAAAGAAAGTTTAACAAGGAACATAGATCCGCAGAACGGAAATACGAAATTCCGGAGCACGAGTTCGAAGAGAAATTTGAAGTAAAAGTACCACCGAAAAAAAATAAAGAAAACATTACTGAAGCGAATGAACAGTTCAAAGGCTGGTTTTTTCGAGATTCTACTGACGACTTAGAAGCAGCTGAAAGTCAATTCTATAATAATACACAGGTAATACAAGCGATTTTATAAGTCTTCTAACATAATAATACACATAATAATTAAAATGTAGTTAAATTGAGTTTATGAACAAACTGAAACTGTACAGTACAGTTAAGTGGCATTTTATTTACTTAAAACTGTTATTATTATATTTAGTTTGTGTTATTTGATTCAGTATCTAGCAACGGGTAAGAGTTATTAGCTTATTAGAAGGTTATTCATAAAATCTTTTATAATATAGGTAAATGATTTTTTTTTTCCTGTAGAACGTTAAACGCCATCGCTCCATTCGTGCCGCAACTAATCGCAAAGAAAGAATCTGGGAACATGGTGTTATTCCATATGAAATCGACGGCAACTTCAGTGGCGCTCACAAGTCTCTATTCAAACAAGCCATGAGACATTGGGAGAATTATACTTGCGTCAAATTCGTTGAAAGAGACGCTGAGATGCATAAGGACTATATCGTTTTCACTGAAAGACCCTGTGGGTAAGTTATCTATTCTTACATTTACGTGTAAGAAATTTAATGAAATTTTTAACGACTTCACTTTAATGTGAATGATCCTGACACAGTTTTTTGTGTCTTCTGAAAATACCTATATTTATATATAGGATATATATATATATTATATAGTGTGTATTCACTATGGGCGCTAGACGGAGAGAATCGATATAAATTGAGAAATACACTTCTCGAAACTGGTCCTGGTCTGGGTCTCCTGGGTAGAGCCCCGGAGTTAATTTCGTTGCTCTAGTACACGGAATTACCCGGCACTTGGCACTATTTATTTATTTTTTATAAGCCTGCTGTGTCTCACTATTGAGCCAAGGCCTCTCCTCCCTACTTCCATAGTTCCCTGTTCGACGCAGTGTTAGTCCAGTCTTTAAATATGCATCCAAGTCATCCTGTCGTCTCCTTCTTGGGCTGCCTCGTCGTCGAAGTCGGTCTCCACCTCTCAACAAGTAGTTGTGTGAGCCCATCTCTGTGGGTACATGCGACAGATGTGTCCAGCCCAATCCCATTTCAGCTCGGCAGTCCTTTTCCCAACATAGGTTATACGTATCTTAGAAAAACAGAGTAGTGTTCCGGATTCTATCCATCCTCCCTACACTCAACGTTGACTGCCGGGTCGTGATCGTACTTTGTGTTCAGACTATCCAAGCAACATTACACATTATTAATGAATTTCATGTGATGTCATACTTACTTAAAAACAACAGAACAATTGAGTAATATTAAACCATGTGAAGGTATGTGAAGATAAATTGTAATTGAATTATAATAAATAAAATTAAGTTCAATATGTTTCATTCTGTAGATGTTGCTCATTTGTCGGAAAACGCGGAGGTGGAGCGCAAGCAATTTCAATCGGCAAGAACTGCGACAAATTCGGCATTGTGGTTCACGAATTAGGCCACGTCGTTGGTTTCTGGCACGAGCATACACGACCCGATAGAGACCATCATGTGCAGATCATCCGAGACAACATTATGCCAGGTAGGTATTCTTTTAGTGATTCTTTATTGATGAATTGAGCGATGTCCAACTTATATTATTGTTATTATTTGACATAATATCTTGGTCTCAAAAGTAAAGTGTCTCGTGTATTTGTGTCTGTCTGTGGCATCGTAACTCCGAAATGGATGAACTGATCTCTAAGCGGTTTTTTTATTTATTTAAAGGTTAGTTTAATCGGGATGGTTTTTAGCTATTTTTGATGAACATCTGTATAAAGATCATCAGCTCTTTTCTCAGTTAGTATAGGGTAATAAAATGAATATTTGTTTTGTTTCCACTTGTCCCATTGGCTTGAAATTTGATATACTTTAGAAATCCGATGACATTACAACAATGTGGTAACCTTGATCTGTGCTGAAACCAGGACAGTCTGCAGATTATCCTATCTACTATATCTAAAAGCAACAAATATGAATGTAGGCCTGATTTCGAATTTAAATTTTGAAGTAGCAGATAGATATACAATTTTTGCTCACACACAAGAACACATGTTTGAACAACTTAAA
>NW_020653854.1:18614856-18652098 GCF_003589595.1 Hyposmocoma kahamanoa
GCACGGTATGCAAGAAGACGTCGGTTCGAATCCGACCGGTTCGAAGGCTTTTTCTGAGTGTTCGATCTTTGTATTAATAATTATAACAAATTAGTGGAGTAATTTCACAAAAAAAAAAGAATTGAATATCAATTCAATAAAAATTTAATTAAACTTATGCTTACTAATAAATAGTAGTAACTAGTGTTTTTTTAATAGAAAATCAAATTTTCAAAACATTTGTTCAAAATTGATTTACAATAATAATCATAAATATTTTTGTACTTCAACAGCTACAATTCTGACGTATGATTCCCCTTAGGAAACAAAAGACTTAAGCTGTGAAAGAAGCAACAGAATAGAAACAAAGTACATTTACTCGAGAACAAGATAAAACCATTTAAAGAACATTGAAAGAATAAAAAACTCGAACAGATAAAGAGACTTGGGAAAACAAAACGCACTTACATATTACGAGCTTCCATATTAAAGTAGACGTGTTGCTGGAGGCTTGAACAAATGCGGAATATTTACAACTTAAACTAGAGTAGTTTTTCTTATCTCTGACTATAAAAAATTGTAGGAAAATGTATTTGAAAGCATATGATAACACATGTTGTTTGTTTTATTATATTCTTTTGATAAAGCCAAGAACACTTGCCCTGTTGACGTATATGTAGAATGAGCACAATGTAGTGATGTGATAACTAGTTATTTTATTGCAAGTAGTATCCGCTCCTACAAGTAATGATGTATTGTATTTGACTCGCTTACACACTACCACGTGATTCCGGGCTGACAGTCGAACATAGACTGACCTTACACCCGCATCCTGTGACGTGTGCGCTCGAGACAAATCATAGACAATCCGCATATACTACATTGAATATCACGTTCTTACTACCATGATATTCGTATATTATTTGTGTAAATACTCCACCACTTTGCTATTATTATTAGACTTAATAAACACAAAGAAAAATGCAACAACACAGAGAAATTCGTAATTTGGAGAGATAGTCCCGGTATGGCCAGGTCGCTGGTTCGAGTCACGCAGGAATGAAGTAGTTTTTGTTTGTTCAGTATTTGTATCAATAATAACAACAAACTAGTTTAAATGTTACCTACAAAATTTCTACCGAGAAAAACAACAGTAGATAAGTACGTACTTTCCACTCTTAGGAGATGAAGTTAAGATTGAAGTTAATTAGTCTCAAGTAGTTGGCTTTTATACAACTTTGCACAGAAGCACACTTAAATGAAAACATATAACAATGACTAGGCACTAACTTAACTACAATTTTCCAGACCGTTTTGTTAACTTATTCAATCTTAAGATTTATCCTCTTATAATGAAAAGATATTCGACAAGATACAAGATTATGCATAAATTATGCAAAGGAAATATACTTTTAGGAAATGAAACAATTTTTCCGGATTTAAATCGCGTATATTTGTTTTTTCAAACAAACCGACGTTTCGGGACATTTACAGGTCCCATGGGCCCGCATCAAAGAACATATAGCTGATGTCAAACACCGTCGCATAAACAAATCTGCAGACTGCGAACATGTCACGGATAAACCTACACATTCAATGAATTTTACAAACCCTAGGTCGTTATCTACCCAGGATGCTGCGAGAGGCCATTGAAATTAAAAAACATCGTAATTTCAACAGGGAAGATGGTTTCTCCGTACCACCAGTTTGGGATCCAGTATTTCCTCTAATGAAAAATCCCAAACAGACATAAGACTGCAGTACTAATTAATATGTTTTAGTTTATTCTAATTTCTAATAATAAATTGAACTTAATAAAAATTCATTCAATAAATAATTTGTAAAACTTTGTGTAGCGTAAATTGGAATGTTTTCTTTGTAAAATTAAAAATAAGGTATTTAATTAATAACTATTGTAACTATAATGAAAAAATAAGGTGGTTTGCATCAATATTAGACATAACTGGTTGAAGACTGTACCACCTCAGTCAACCGTGACCATGGGACCTGTAAAGGGCCCGAAACGTCGGTTTGTTTGAAAAAACAAATATACACGATTTAAATTCGGAAAAACAGTTTCATTTCCTATGTGTAACAAACCTAAGAACTTGGTAAATATACTTTTACTTACCACTTGACCTTTGTCAACAGAGCTTAATATCATTTTGTGTACAAGCCAAAGTCGTACGTTTGTTTTATCAACGTAATTATATCACGATCAATTATTTCTGGGAACTCACGAAATAGAACGAAATTGACAAGTCGTACAATATTTTTTAAATAATGTATTTCGTGTCAAAATGTTCATGTTTTGATGAACAGTCTTGCAGTTTATCTCATCATTCTATATAAATTATTGATTTTCTGATACAGGTAAAAGTATTTGTAGTTATTTGAAAAGTTAGTCCGAATTTTCAAAAGTCGAAGTACAATATAGTTTTTAATTTAATCATAATAATTATACGATTTCAAAAAAGAAAGAGGATCTCAATTCCTTTGTCCTTAATTTGACTGTATTTTTATTGTATATAATGTTACGCCATTATTCCGATATTTGTCAACCGATTTAGTTTACAATTTTTTTTTTGGAAAGTTATCGAATTTATTGAAATTACATCACCACTGCCATTCATATTCGAAGTTTAAATTCCACAAATTAGGAGATAAATCCGCTTTATTGAATTTCACCCACGTTCTGTCAAACGATTTCAATGAAACTTAGCACATAGATGTAATTTCAATAAAAGTTAAATGTTATGGTGACCTAGAGCTGATTTAATGATGGAAATAATAATAATAACAATAACGCACAAAGTCGTAGCCCCACACTAGGGAAACACTATATCGCCGGTGCCATGGACACACACATAGATAGACAACCACAAATTACACCTAAACTTACGAGAGAAATAAATGTAGGCCATACAAATATTTATCCGGGCCCGGGAATCGAACCCGGGACCTCTGCGTGGCAATCCAGCATGATAACCGTTCGGCCACGGTGGCAGTTAATAGAAATAGCAGACAGATGAGTCGAACTCCTTAACAATGTACAAGCGGCTACCTTGTGTTTGGGTACATATGATTCGTTTTGACGAGGACTTAGTACTATATCATTGAGGACTTCCATATACATTCAGTATTATGGAAAGCCTATCATAATACTTTGAGGTCAGTTTCTGTTTATAAAAAACATTTCGGGTCAACTCTGTAAATCACCTCTAATGGTATACATTAGAGTTGATATCAAATTGTATTGAACGTGTTATCTGTACCTCCACAATAAATATACGTGAGTGACAAACAGAGGATCCAGGTCGAGGCTTTCGTTAATAGAGAAGTCTGGTAAAGTCGTTAACAACAAGTGACATAATCGGCTAAACAAAGAACCCACCGCTTGTCAGTCCCCTTTCGTCAGCCGGCAAGCCGTTTCATACTTCGGGAAAGAAAGGGCGTAAACACCTATTTTTATAAAATAATAACTATATACATACAATTGTCGTCGAGTTGCGGACACCAGCCCGTTACACCAAGTACCAAGTACATACAATACATACGAGGAGCGGCTGATAAGTAATGTCATATGACTATTTCCAATGCAAAAATATACTGGTCATTATTGTTACGCATTCGTTGTTTATTCTTCTTTCGAAATTAGTGTTTCATTATTTCGTTTCGCTTTGTATAATGGCGGAAGAAATAAGCAACAGCTTAAAAATGAGCTACAATTATTTTCAGACCCTTTCTGACTTTCAGTTCCCTATCCAACAAATATAATAAGAGCATTGCCTATATAATTTCATATTGAATAATAATCTCAGTACAGAGTACTAAAAAAACCGACCTCAAAAGTACGTGGAATTACGTGTATTTGCTAAGTTTTATTGAAATATCCCCTAGTTCGCCACTATACAGGACTTGACACTGGAGATAATAAAAATCGGTTCTCACTACTCAAAGTATATTGAGAGAAAAACGTCTTGAATTGGAGAAATAGCAAAATCAACCATTAAAGTAATTGCTCCTAAATTAAAATTAGGCGCTATTTATAAAAATGAATCTTCATTCGTGAGCAGCCACCCTTCGAGGTGGATGATTTTCTTCAAAATGAAATGGGACCACTATGGAAGTACCCATCTTTGCACCTGGATCGCCAGTTTTTTGATCGAGCGGAGCATTAAAGTTGCGTTAGACGGTTTCTGCTCGGACTCCATGCTCATCAACGCTGGCGTTCCCCAGGGGTCAGTGCTATCACCAACCCTGTTTATCCTGCATATCAATGATATGTTACTGACAAGTAACATTCATTGCTATGCGGATGACAGTACTGGTGATACCTTTTATACTGGCCGTGCAAATATGACCCAACAGGAAGTGGTAGAAGGAAGAGCACAACTTGTGTCTGAAATCGAGACCTCACTGGAGCAAGTCTCCGTATGGGGCCGACAAAATCTGTCCGCTTTAACCCCACAAAGACACAAGTTTGCGCGTTCTCCGCTAAGAAAACTCCATTTGTTATAGCGCCTAAGTTCCAAGGCACTCCCCTCGTCACCTCTAATAGTATAGGCATCCTTGGCGTCGACATCTCGAACGAAGTCCAGTTTCGGGGTCATTTGGAGAATAAAGCCAAAATGGCTTCTAAAAAGATTGGTGTGCTCAACAGAGCGAAGCGGTGTTTCACATCGGGGCACCGGCTTTTGCTATACAAAGCTCAGGTTCGGCTCCATATGGAATACTGCTCGCACCTCTGGGCTGGAGCACCTAAGTATCAGCTTGATCCACTTGACTCCATCCAACGTCGGGCTGTTCGAATTGTCGACGACCCTATGCTTACAGACGGTTTAGAGCCCCTTAGTTTGCGGAGAGATGTTGGCTCTCTGTGTGTGTTCTACCGTCTGTATAACGGGGAGTGCTCAGACGAACTCTTTGAGTTGGTGCCTCCGTCACTCTTTTACCACTGCACGACCCGCCGAAGGAGAAGACTCCATCCCCACTTCCTCGATGCTTGGCACGTCACGACCACTCGAGCATCTCGTTCGTTCCTTCCCCGAACCAGTAAGATGTGGAATGGCCTTCCTCCTGAAGTGTTCCCCTTGCGCTATAACATGGAGTTCTTCAAAAGACGTGTAAACAAGGTTCTCCGGAGTCGGCAACGCATGGGTGATGCCTCTGGTGTTGCTCGTGTCCATGGGCGACAATGACCACCTCCCATCAAGTGGCTTGTCTGCTCGTTTGCCTACTAGTTAACATAAAAAAAAACCCCCTTTTCAACAAAAAAAGAATCATGAAAATCGGTTCACATATACCGGAATTATCGCATAACATACATACAAAAAAAAATAACATGCAGTTGAATTGAGAATCTCCTTCTTTTTTTAAGTCGGTTAAAAAACAAGCAATTGCCATTGTCGTCTTTATTTCATACATAATACTAGTACATTACATAGATATCGTTGTACATTGGTTGTACACAGGTAGATTAGTTTCAGCCGCCACTCGTATCATCACGCCAGTCTCCCACCGGGGTGGGCAGAGACCATGAACCTCCACCTGCTACGCTCCTGACAAACCTCCTTCGCCTCCTACACTCTCACCTCTTCCCTCTTCACAAATGCCTCTTTATTCTTGATACTTTTAACGCGGCTTTTTTAAGGACATCCTCAATCCGATCGAGATATTATGTTCGCCGTTATGTACGCCGAGGTCTGCCTCTTCCCATGCATCCATTCGCGCCAGCCATTTCCGCCGTCAATCTACACAAATATTCATTCTTAAAACATGACCAAACTCTCTATCCTGGTCACTACATCATCTTGCAAAAAAATCGCATATGAAAAATTATTTTTCTGAGTTTTCGATCTTTGTATTAATAGTTATAACAAACTAGTGGAGTAATTTCACAAAAAATAATTGAATATCAATTCAATAAAAATTTAATGAAAAATTATTGTTAAAATATTTGATTATTGATTGTACTTGGGCAAAATTTTGATGCACTTTCGTTTTGTGTTCAGTTATAAAAAAAGATAATAATATGAACCAAAACGTTTATACATTTTTATTTATCGCTCGTATTGTAGACTTCGTGTTTTGGCTTTTACGCCATTGCTTCTCCAGAATATGAAATACAGCCTGTCTCAAAACAGGTCACAACAGTGGGGATATGTATCCGCCCTTATGATTGGGTGTTGGTGAAAAATCGTAAATAATCATAAAAAACAATGTTTTAGACTTTGTTTGTTGTCGAGCGGCTTCCACATTGGTTTTCACGGTGTGTCGCCATCTTTGAGGTCCCGTGTGCGATCCCTGGCCCACTGACCCGTCCGGTAAGAAAGTAACTTTCCGAATCTGGGTGTTTGTAGTACCGTCGCCGTCATTGTTTCCAATTTTCATAACACAAATACTTACATACTTTGACGTCAGAGCAATGTGTTATTGACTAACATTTATTTATTTATTTAAAGTTTACATAACTAATAACATAAGAAAACGTAAACAGATCTATTCTATAGAGAACAAAAAATAAAAACTGGACGACCGAATTAGATGATAAGTTTGGCGGTGTTTTGTGATAACGCTGTCAATAACAATAAAAGATTCTCAAAACAGGTATTTAATTGCGAATTGCGAGTTCGAAACGACAGTGAATAGCGACACCGCCGCCGATACTCTGAATGCTCAGAGCCCGTGAGAGATTATTTATTATGTTTCGGTAGGATTATTTTCTCAAACCCCAACTAAAACGTGCTTCATTCTTTTATTTCATTAGTATTTAATTCATCATCGTCTGCGTTTATTTTTACATTAGTTCCTTTCATGAGTTAACACGGACTAACGAAATTTATTTTTTACATTATTTTTTGTCTTTTTCCTTATGAACATTTGAGAAAATTCTAAAATATAGCAACGGAAAAATGTTGTTAGTATCATCTTTCGACTTGTGTTTTGTATATTTCGAAAATAGCTAAAAATAAACCTATTTATCAGAAAATCGTATTACTAATTAATAAAATATAAAAGAATAAATGTGTATGTCATTGCCTGAGGTAGCGTCAAAGTTACTTAGAGCTACTTACTACATGAGTACAAGCTTAAATCTTTTAATGAAATATCTCACAGTACAAAATGAAATAAATTAAAAAGGGCTTTATTGGAAATTAAATATTTTTTCTAATTATTAGTAATATTTTTTACAATACCAAGTGATGGGACGAACAAGTCGTGCGCCGGGTAGTAAGCGACACGCCTGTCCATAACAGTTGCAGTACCACTCAGAGCTTTTAAATCACAAAGATCTGAGAAGAATTTTCACTGCACCTCATCACCCTGAGACATAAGTTGACAAGTCTTAAGTGTCTGTAATTTTACCAACACCCTCACCCTTTAAAACCGAAACGCAATAATCGGCAAAAATATTTAACGTGGCATTCTCCGGACGATCTCTTTCACATAGAGCTCTATTGCTATTTTAATTTTATTAGTGCAAAGATCGAACAAAAATTATTTCAACTTAACAGGATCCGAACCAGTAACCACAACATACAAGGGCGATGCCCTGACAACAGAGCTACGGATCGAGTCAGCAGATTTTACGAATTCCTCTGTTATAAAATTTAGTATTGGGGTTTCTCGGCTTTTTAACGCCTTAATTTCTCAACTTATAATCTCAGTACAGAGTACAAAAAAAACCAACCTGAAAAGTTCGTGGAATTACATCTATTTGCCAAGTTTTATTGACCACATTGCACAGCAGCCCTTACCCTTCAAAACCGGAACACAGTAATGCTGACATTACTGCTTGGCAGCAGAAATAGGTAAGGTGGCAGTACTTCCCTGGACGAACTCTTTCACAAGGAGCTCACCTGCTACTAAATTCATCCCCTAGTTCACGGATTCATCCCCTAGTTCGCCACTATACGGGACTTAACACAGGAGATAATAAAAACGGTGCTCACTGCTTAAAGCACATTCAGAGAAATACCCTTAAATTGGAGCATAGCAAAATCAACCATTAAAATAATTGCTACTTATAAAATTTAGGCGGTATTTATATAAATTAGTCCTCATGCGTGAACATTCCGTCGGCCGTAGAAAGCTTGCCTTTCAACCAGTAATATTTGCTTCAGGTAGTGGACAAATTTTTGAAAAGGATCTTCTTACAATTCCTGTAGAAGTTTTGATATTAGCCACCCTGGAAACACGAGTTCTAGCTCGACCACGTTTCCATTTTAACGGTTCATCTTCTATACGTCTTTACAAATACGCCATTTAGTCCTCAGTTGAAACTCTGAGACATATTCTTTGCTCCATCTGCACCATAAATGTTGTCGATGTTTTTCAAATTGCTAGAAACGACTCAAGCGATTTTTTGGCACATTTTGATAATCCTGGCTTCGCAAGGAAGTGAGCGATCTACCGATGATGAAATGTCCTGGCGTCAATGGCATTAGATCTTCTGGATCGCTCGAGAGATGGATAAGTGGTCGTGAATTGAGGATTGCTTCAATTGCCTACGTGGCCCAACGGTTATCATGCCGGACTGCTACGCAGAGGTCCCAGGTTTAATTCCGGGCCGGGAGAAATGTTTCTATGGCCTACATTTATTTATCTCGTGAGTTTGGGTGTAATTTGTGGTTGTCTAAGTGTGTGTCCATGGCACCCGCGATACAGGGTTTCGCAAGTGCGGGGTAATTTTTTTTTATAAAGTGACGGGACGAATATATCGTGCTTGATGGTAAGCTACACGCCTATGTTGAGTGTGTGCGTTATAACATGCTAATTTCGACAAGTGCTGTATAAAGCTCTTCAAAAGTTAAGTTACAATTGCCCAACACTCTTTGTAAATGATATTTGGTCGACTTTACCTTTCATAGATCTCCGAAATGAGGCGAATAAGCTGGAATAAAACAAATTTATTTCTTCATTGGCGACCTCAGATGACAGCGAATCACAATTACTTGTTAAATTTTTTGAAAGGTCGTTGTGAGTGTTGTCACCAACCAGGTCAATGTGGATAGCCTTTGTCGTGAAACATATAAAAAGGCTATGTCTACCTTCACCAGTCTATATTCACGATCTTGACGACTAGCAGTTAAGTTTACTTATTTTCTTGATTTGAAGCTTATATGTCCTTGACCAGGTAGATAAAATCCGGCTTCGATCTAGGACCACGTACAGGTCTTAACACAGGAGATAATAAAAATCGGTTATCACTACTTAAACTATATGGAGACAGAAAAACGTCTTCAATTGGAGCATAGCATAATCAGCCATTAAAATAATTGCTCCTTATAATAAAATTTAGGCGCTATTTATAAAAATGAGTCTTCATGTGTGAACAGCCAACCTTTGAATTCGATTCCTTTTTTTAATAAAAAAATATTAAATAACGTCATAAAAAATCCTTCAATCGGCGTAGCCCATTTATGAAAAATATTATAATAATTTATTATTAATTGGTTGCACCCACTTACAAATCTCCAATTTTGCATTCATTCATTCATTTCACGTCTACGTTGGGCCACGAAGGCAGTTTTACTAACTTTTAAAATTACTTTGGTGTCTTAATTTTTATCTCGATTAGTCATAAAATATACAGGGTGTCCGGTAATGAATGTATCATACTGAAATGGCTTATAGCACAGCTTAAGACTGTTCCAAAAAAAATGCAAAAAAAAATCTATCCCATGTAGTACCTAAGGAATGTTTTTTTTTTCTTAAAAGTTAATTATTTTTATTTTATTTTAGGTTTTTGTGCACTATGACTACAAATGAATGAATTTATTTGGTTTTTTGGTGTCATAATATTCTACGGTAACTGTGTCCTTAGATAAGCAGTAAATGGTATGACTAAGTAATGTAATTTTTTTTTTTTTAAAGTTTAACTTCATTTTTCAGAGAAATAATTTATTTTTTACGAAGTTTACGCGCTTTCTGTATAAAAAAAAAAGTATGATAACCTGTGTGGCCAAGTACTTTAAAATAATGTAGGTTTAATGAGGATTTCAAACTGATATCATTTCTCATTGTATCTAATGTAAATATGAAATTATTGCTATTAATGTGCAAACGGAGTAAATTTTAGTAAAAAACTATGTTTGCAAAATTGGAACATTTCTTATCCTGAATTGTTCTTGACTATTGAGTTTTGATAAAAAATAATATTAGGCATTAATAAAACTTTATTTAAAACTTATTTACAGCAAAATTATGCAAAGTAATTTTTCAATTCTTGTCTTTAAAGTACCACGTGGGACCGTTATTTGCCACCCGTACGATAGCCACATTCCGCCCGTCTTTTGTTCATCAAAAAATCTATCCCATGTAGTCGTGGGATAGATTCTTTTTTTGCATTTTTTTTTTGGAACAGTCTTAAGCTGTGCTATAAGCCATTTCAGTATGATACATTCATTACCGAACACCCTGTATATAATTCGAAGAGATCACACAATGGGTTTTAACAGTGTACCATAATATAATAAAATGCTGCTATTGACCCTATCAACACATAACTGAAAAAATTATTTAAAATTGACACACTGGATTTTCCTATTATTTCAATACTCAATACTCAATATATTTATTGCATTCATATGGTAAACATGTCTTAAATTTAAAATAATGCTACACATATGACCCCTTTATTAGGGATAACAATAACAGCAGAGGTAGGCCGAGGTTTCAATTATTAATTAAAATTGTTATTTATCAAATAATAATATTTAAAAAATGTCATATAGAGAAAGATAAAGAAATAAGTCATATTATATATTTATTCAGCCATCGCATTATTATAATTCCGAAAAATCCACGAATCGAATATTTTAAACAAAACCCAGCAACAGTTGCACAAAGATGTAGAATGTACAGGAAGCGTCATTGAGTTTCCTTCCGGCGTCGCTCCTGAATGTGGGTCGGCGTACGTGTCACTGTGTTGCCACGTGTCATATACCCTCGCGTGCAGGTGTGATCCCATTTCAAATGAGTGTACAAAATGCCAACAAATGTAAAAGTGCCGGAAAAGTACCAGTGTTACCATTCTTCCATTCCGAAGTGTCACCGGTGATGGCATTCACTATTGGTTGGTATATATAATAGTATCATAGTGTTAACCTTCATCGTTTTCACAAACTGCTGTATTATTCGTCACACTTTCGTCGTAGAGTAAAACGCATGATGTTACTTAGCTTTCAAAAGCACACATTCTCTACTGAGCGTAGTATATCTACCTTTTTACATATGAATATAAATAAAAAACTATACCAAAAATATGTTGATCTGAAAAATTCGCCTAAGCTTGTTACGACAATTAATAGAGGGGCTGTATACAGTGGGTTGTAGAAAAGATCTTTACATTTAATGCGATTAATTCGCATCCGTGGTATAATAAGGTCACATCTGAGGTTTAAAGATTCTACGAACAAACTTGGTTGAATACTTTTTTTTATTTAAATAGAAGAAGTTATAAAATTTTACCTATACATAATTTGTTCTTGTAATTATTAAATTCAAAGATCGAACACAAAGAAAAATTCCTTCGACACAACAGAACTCGAATCTGCGTTCACGCAATTCCGTGCCCATTGCTCTACCAACTAAGCCACAGGTCGAGTTACTAAGTTGACGAAATTCTTCTATGTGTCTGTTGCAGATTTTTGTATCGAATTTTCCGGCTTTTAACGCCGTTGTTTCATGTAGTTTGTGTTATTTAGTTATTTTTATGACTTTCATATGCTATAGTTATTTTTGATACAAGTGCGGAAAGTTAGTCATTATTCACGAGTCTCGAGGCTTGCCCAGCCAGAGGCGAGGGTCAAGACTCGAGACAAGTGAAAATGACAAATCCGCACATGTATCAAACGACGTTTTTTACTACATTTGCGAAAAAACTACATTGAAAGTAAAATAAAACAGTATTTAAAAAAGCTCATTTTATTTATTTATTTTATTTATTTTTCAGAGTATAATGGCGACTGTTGCCAGTATTCAGCCACATTAAAATTACTATTTTAGTGGCGCGACGCGCAGCGGTCTCGCGTAATACTCACCTCCGGTCATTGTTAATACTCAATCAACCATCTTTATGGAAAATATTTTGGTATTTTAAATGTAACCCGTTGTTTTATAAAACACCTATGCAATTTAAACATATAAGATGTTTGTAAATAAATAATGTAAAATGTAAATAATAATTTAATGACGAAAGACTTACGTCACTAAGCACATAAATATTAAATAAAATATACAACATCTTTAGTTCTATGTTTAAGACTTGAAACAACAGTAAATTAAAAAAAATGGAAAAGTAAAAAGCACCAGTGCGAAAAATCCAACTTTCGGCACAATTTGTTGTACGAACAATACCACATTTTGAGCAACTGTATTAAAAAAGAACTTTTGTTGATCATATGAATAGATCAGATGTGGCTTTGTTATACCAGTTACATTTTACTATATCGAAGCGAAATTAGAGATGTTACTTCATGAACCATTTATAATAGACGTTTGTGCAATTGGTCGTATTAGTGGTGCTAGCGAAATACCTGGTAGTAGGTATTGTGGACTGATATTTAATAAAAAGACGCGCCGGCAACTCGCCATCCAAAGATATATGCATTCAAATAGCAGGAAGCGGCACTGAGGTTCCTTCCGCTGACGTCGTTTTGAATGTGGGACACATTGCTAATCCGTATCACAACTCGCACACCGTGAAATCTTGAGAATTTTAAAGTCAAGGAAAAGATAAATATTGAATAAATCGTATTTGAGACACTCAAATGTCTTATACCAAAGCGCATATGACACATTTTTTTTTAAATAACTGTCTAGGTACTCTATCTACTCTGAACAATTTATCTTCACATGTACATATTAAGAGTTTGCTCATGTAGTATATATTGAGCACAAAATTATCACACAAAATATGTATGGGTACATTTAACAAAATTATTTTCAGATATCAATCAACAATGTACCTAACCACAATTGCCTTAAGGTTGATTTTAACGCTTAAACTTTTTGTCGCTAACTACGCCTAAATTAGAAACATCCAACACAGTATCAAGAAGCTAAAACAATCAAGAATCAAATATATCTTCAGTATTGTAACACAATATACAAGTACAATAACCTCAATTAGTTTCAGCTCTATAGGCTACAAACTCATTTGGAAGTGTTTAGCACGTGAAATGAGACAGATCCAGGTCAAGAGGTTGTATTGGGAAGTACATCTCAAATGCTTAAGTGTGATTACACGACGTCCTTGAACCCTGAGAATTTGATGTCGGAATAGAGATGTTAGAGGGAATTATCTAGTTTATACAATTGTTATGTATTAAGGCGTTCACCCCTGACAAGTCATTTTAAAGTTGCCATTATATTCTTTTTCGTCAATATAAGGTAGAAACAGATTCCCATCAGTGCCTACTTTTATGTAGCGCGGATTTATATCATTACTCTAAGGACATTGAATTTTAGATCCCAAACGAGGCTAATCCTGTGCTATGTCACTCCTGGCCGTTATTCTCTGACAGTAAATAGAGTTATAGAAAATTGTAAAAATTTTATCTAAAAAAAATATATAAAAACGTTTAATATTTATATACAAGAAATGAATATTTAAAGCTAATAAGACACTCGATATAAAAAAAACAAAATATGAAATCAAATTAAATTAAAAATTGGAATAAAATAATGTACAGAAAACAGTTCGAAAAATCGTACCTGTCGTAGGTATAAATTAAAAATATAATAATAACGTAAAACTCGAAAACTGTTTTTGTTACGCGCACAAATGTGATTAACATAATAGATTTCGCGCATTTAAAATTTTTGTTGTGTACATAAATTTAAAATGAAGCACTACGCTCATTGAAAGTTATAATAAAATATGAGTCTTTCATTTACAAGTATAAATTGTCTATATATTTTTTAAATCTTTATGTCAAGTTAAATGACGTAGATGCGATCATCAATATGTAGGCACGTAAGTAATAATAGTAAATGTATGGGGTGTAACAAAAACAAGAACTATAATAGGTACATAAAAAGGAACGACCCTGTTATAACTTACAGCAGTAATCGTATTTACTCATGAACACTAACCCCCCGTTCACAGAACATTGCACTGCTTGTTTTTTTTTTGCAGTATCCGACGTGCAACACGAACAAATGTGTATGTATGCGGTGTGGGCTTTTTGCAGTACAATCGACGTGTGAACGGTTCTATTATAATGTATGCGCCACAGTTTATTCGGTTCTGATTTATACTGCAAAAAGTGCAGTGCAATGCCGTTTCAATGGGGGTTTACAATTAATTTTACTTACAACTTTTTAACCTGCATTTTTACTTGTGTTACTAATTCTGGCACTCCGTCAGTCTCTATATAAGTCAAAATTACATGCCGGATTATGATCTGCTAGATTATGGCAGATGCTCCAATTGATAACACGATTATCTTACGTAGTTAAATTGAGCAAACTAGCTAGGCAACTATTGGAGCATACAATATTACAGTCCTTGGGAACATCTAGACACAAAATATATCCTTCTCATAATAAAAACATAAGTTACCTACATAAACAAAGAACAGCAATTTTTTTTGGGATTTTGAATTTTATACCATATCGTACCGGACCGGTAAAAAAATTAGTTGTGAAGGTTTTTTTTATAAAATGATCTAGAAGTAAGGTACAATTATTATAAAACCATTCCTTTAAAAGTAACAAACATAGTACTTACAACTACAAATAATTTTAATAGTAATCGACATGAAGTTTAACAAAATGAAGATGATTTGTGGCGTATGTGACATCTTCTCGTTTCTAGAATTTTGATGGTAGTAACGACTGATACAACAAACGTAAGAATAGTGAAGGAAAAGGGAATTTGAGAACGAATTATAAAAATTAGTGATCAGGGCCCAGGAAAGAGGATGGGATGGTAATTAATGAAGTGAAAATACGATGACTTGGTGAGCATAGGAAATTTACAGTTTAGTTCCGCACTCACATTCCGTCTGAGGTATACCGCAAAGGTATGGAATAGACCGCCGGCGTCTGTATTGACCTATGGCTACAGTATGTGGCTATTAAAGACTAGAGCGAATAGACCTTTACGGACAATAAGTTACGTAGACACCACGTACCATTTTTTTCTGTTTTGTGTAGACCCCTACGTTTCTACCATGGAGTTTTACTTCAAATATGTTATTGACAGCTGACACAGTGCCATTCACTTAATGAAAAGCTTAATAAAAACACATGTAAAGTTCTACACATTTATTTAAACAAATACAGCTCATTATTTTATTTGTTGTGAAAAGTTTACTTCATTAGTAATTTATGTCTATGTAATCTCGATTATTGCTTGTACGGAAAGCCAAAATTTTGGCTATGACCAGCCTAAATGGGATCTACACTCGTGGACTCGCATTAAGACCTCATGCACCCGCTTTTTTCCGCTAACATGGACCCTTTGTAGGTTAGAGTGGACCACAAGGAGTTGATTAGACCACTTTGGGAATCACTCTACTAGACACACGTGTAACATCGTGTGTGTGTGTGTTTGTGACCAAGCGTTTCTCTATGTTACATTAAAAAGACCTGTTATGCATAGTGAGACACATCAGTTCCCCGACTCCTAATGTAAGGCACCCCGAATATCAGACGAGCCTTCCATCCCAGGCCCCTCTACACTGGGCAACGAACTGCCCCAAGTTCGCTACACTGGGGCCATGGGGGGCCAGCCCGCTGAGGACAGGACGAGCAGCAACGACACATCGGTACGCCTCTAGATTTTCGCGATTGTTACTCCGAGTGAGTCAAACGTGATCACGAAACCTGTGAGGATCCCGAGCCGGTGGTTTGATTGAAAAAACAATTATAAGCGACTTAACTCCGAAAACATAGTTTCAAGTCAGCTGTGACTTTATAACGTGTAATGGGCACGAAATGTTGGTTTCTTTGAATAAACAAATATAAGGTAAAAAATAAAAATTCAATTTCCAAGGTATGGTATGACATTCTATTTAAAATAAATCCTTAAAGACTGTTGAGCGATATTAAAATACTAGAATTATAGTGGTAGATATGCCTCAGTATAGCACATTAAATGTTTCTAGGTCACTAAACTCGGTTTAAAGAGGAGAAATAGCGCAAGAATGTTTCTACTACATTACACACGGTCACTGAAATTTAATATCCACCTATTTTCTCATTGAGCGACTCGCTTATCTGGAGTGACTGTCCCATACATTTTGGTCTAGTAGGTACAAACATTTAATATGAAATGGCTGATTTTAAAGGTAAAAAATTCCGCTCTTTCTAAAAATGTTTCGTATTAATGTGAATCAAAATCCTAATGTAATGCGAAATAAAAAATAATACCTTGTAATATACATTTCATACGGTGATTTTAATGATCGGAATGCCGTGTAGGATTTTGGGTTTATATTTAATAACCCGCATATGCGTATGGTATACCTACATTATTATTATCGAAAAAAGAAATCGAGGACGACAGAAAGGCTAATGAATGCAATGCTTCCGTGTCCATTTCCAGCCATATATCGGGCCATGTTTTTTTTACTCTTCGGCCTTCGAAGTCGTAAACAAAATTAAAATTTGAATAAACCAAATACAAAGACACGACGCAAGCACATAGAAAAATTCGTAAGGTCCGCAGGTTCGTTCCGTGGCTTAGGAGCGTCTGGCACGGTAAGCTAGAAGACGTCGATTCGAATCCGGCCGGATCGAAGGAATTTTTTCTAAGTGTTCGATCTTCGTATTATTCTAGCCAAATTCGATGTAGAATGTTTAATAACAAAACGTTGCTTGGCAACCAACGATGGCATAGGAAAAGAACATTTTTTTCGATGCACATTATTAAGGCTTGCTCTACCCACGACCTGCTCCCTTAATTGGAATTTAAATAGGTAAGTATGTAATTGGGTTATGTAGAAGTAATACTTACCTAGCCAATTATTATAAAATGTACAAAATACTTATTGATACGTATTTAGGAATAAAAATAATGTTTTGCATCCTATTAATATTTATTTCTCGATGGTAGGTAATGGTAGATGAAAAGAAACAAAATTGTAAGACTTTATTTGGTATTAATTTACCACATATTATATCATCCAGCATCTATTTCCGATTCTGAACTTGAATTACCACCAGAACTCGAATGTTTGCAATCTCTCCCTTCAAATCAAAATGTCAATAGGGATGACACAGTTTTACAAATAATTAGTTACTGGTCATTTTTATGTTATTTCTAGGTGATTTGAAACTTCTGTTGAATAATATTCAGTATAAACATGGCTATTGCATTTAGTATTATCCTTAATCTAGTCGAATTTCGCAGGAAACTTTTGAAATTGTGGTAGCTGTGAAAGAGCCGGAGATGAAAACCCTAAAATCATCTGTTTTTGTTTGTTGACATTTATTCTACAACGATTGTAATGAAGTAATTTCACAAAAAATAATAGAATATCAATTCAATACAAATTTAAAATTAAAATTTGATAGAAAGATAGTAACGCAAATAAATATGGAAAGATTTTTCACTTTACTTTCTTTATAAAATCCTATTGTATTGCGCTTCCAAACAAACACTAGAGATTGGAATTTATATATCTTTTCGGATCTAATCTTCGGATCTAATTTTAGATCCTTTACTGGTCTCATGGTCACAGCTGACTGCGATGGTAAAGTCATCTACAAGTCATACCACCCTATTATTAACTATGGTTACAAGAGTTATTAATTTAAATACCTTAATATTAGATATAATTGATTGATGAATTTGCCATATCAGTCAGTCATGACCATGGTATCTTTACTGGGTCCGAAAAGTTGGTTTGTTTGAAAAAACAAATATACGCGATTTATGTAGATGATTTAGTATCAGTGGAACTTCTTGTGTCAGAGTTCGTCCGGGGAAGTACTGCCTTACCTATTTCTGCCGCCAAGCAGTAATGTGAGCATTATTGCGTTCCAATTTTGAAAGATAAGGGTCCTGGTGAAATTACAGGCACATGTAACTTGTCAACTTATGTCTCAGGGTGACAGGCGCAGTGGTAATGGCAGACCTTTGGGATTCAAAAATCTGAGTGGCACTGTAACTGCTGTGGACAGGAGTGTCACTTACCACCAGGTGCATAACTTGTTCGTCCCGTCACTTGGTATCAATAATAATAATGATAATAATGTCATTGCCGGGGAATACCGCCTCTCCCATTTCAAAATTCAAAATTAATCTTTTAGGCCTTGGGAGAGGCGAGACTCTAAAATAGATATAATAATAATATGGAAGAGGACGAACTAAATAGAACACGTATACTATACGACATATATTTTTCAAATGGCTTTAATTTCTTACAATAATTAATACAAAGATCGAACACTTAGAAAAAATTACTGCGATCCGGCCGGATTCGAACCGATGTCTTCTAGCATACCGTCTCAGACGCTATGCCAACTAAGCCACGGAACGAACTAGCGAACCTTACGATTTTTCCCACGTGCTTGTTTGTCGGAGCTTTGTATTTGGTTTTCAACGACTTTTTTAGCCGTAGCGCCACCTATGAGAAATCTATGAAAATATTTCGTCACCCAGTTAGGTAACTTTACAGCTACCAGCCCTGGCTAGAGATGTCGCTATTAACTCTTATTAAATTTGTATTGAATTGATATTCAATTATTGTTTGTGAAATTACTCCACTAGTTTGTTATAATTATTAAATGCGACGCTTTAATTTTGTATGTAAAAGAAAAAATTCTGAAATAAAGCCAGTGTCCCTGCCACTCGACCTACGACCTACGACTACGGGAAAAATTTTAATTCGAGCTGAGGTAGTATCGACTCTTAATAAATAATGTTTGATATTTTGTATTCAATAACCGTCTGTTTCCTCGAAATAAAGTCAAACAAACATTTCCGTACGCAAAACACAGATAAAGCAAATGAAATAAAGACATTTGCTTATCTAATGTTTTCGAATTTTTGGGGTTGTTTTGTTTAACACTTTGACTTCCGTTTCTAATGAGCCTGCTGATTCTGTAACAACTTGTTAGCGTTGTTTCATTTTCTGAACTTTCATTTTTTTTTGTAATAATGACGGGACGAACAAGTGGTGCGTCTGCTGGTAAGCAAGTTTTTAGTAATTTTTTTAGTTAGCGAATCCCCCAATATTGTGAGGATAGATTTGTTAGCAACTTGTACCTTAAATTCGATTTAAATTTAATTTAATTCAATTCTTAATTGTTAGTTAATTAATCATAATTTTCTGTTAATAAAATAAAATTTTCTCAAACATGCTCGGAAATGTTTCCATTACTTTCAAAAAATTAACACGGAAAGTTTGTCATTTATGGACCGTGCGACTTCTTCCTGGCCAAAGCTTGCAAAGTAAGTATGAAAATCCGTTACTACCCGCTTCTCTAAACTTTTAAATCTACCTACTAATAATGAACTATGTAAACAGGCAAAAGAAAAACGCATACAGCCAACTGCCCAATGTATGTAATTACGAGAATTTACAATTCCTACCTATGCTATATAATAAACTAACAGTAACAGTCGTCATTCTTTTCTGTTATTTTGCGCCTGTTTTTACATCGCGAAAATGAGTTCTAATGAGAAGAACGATGACATAAATAAGTGACAAAAATACAGTAATGGATATACATTCAACCACATCATCAGAAATTCAGCAGACTACTATTAAACGTGCCTGGAAAAACTATGTCAAATATTACTTTCAATTTTAGTTAAGTAATATATACATTCATGTCTTGTCTTTAGTATTTTATTATTTCCTCACATTGTTTGAGAAAATCACTATACATTGACTCGTATAGGTAGGCCTACGAGGCTTCCCTGGCGCTCGGCCTTATAACTCATGCTCGCCCGGCAGTAAATTATTTCCTATCCTCTGCAATAATGTACTAATAAATGTTATGTAATGTAAAGTCAAATTATTAATTTATAAGTGGGCTTTTACTTTGTATCGGCGCGGCAGTCAAGCTGTATGAGTGTACACGCCGCATATGAGCGGATTGATAGAGGGTTGATAAAGGATTCGTTCTTTGTCATTCGACAGAAAGGAATGTTTGGAGAGGGACATATCGCTAGTAAAAGGAGTGCTGAACAACTGACCTATACTACAACTGACCCTAAAGTCCTCAATTTCCAGCAGACGTCCTAATTAAGTCTCCGAAAAATGCGATGGAACGCGTGGCGGTTTCGTTGCGGCTGTGGCGATCAGAGGAGACTACCAATTACGATGATGAACATTTGATTTAGCACCGAACAGTGTTAAAGTACAGTACAGGAGTAAGTCTCCCAGTCCGCAGTCGCAGACAACCGCAGGCAGGGCCGTGGATCGTGGGAAGGGAGGCGCGCCGAGCGCCCGATGAGGTGCGGAGTACCCCAGGGGTCCGTATTAGGACCACTACTGTGGAACCTGGGGTACGATTGGGTGCTGAGGGGCGCGCTGCTCCCCAGGACGGCGGTCATCGCGTACACCGATGACACGCTGGTGGCCGTCCGGGGGACCACCTTCCAGGAGGCGGCCAGAAGAGCCTCAGTAGCGGCGGACATGGTGGTCCGCCGAATACAACTGCTGGGGCTCGAGGTCGCCGTGCCGAAGACGGATGTGGCCGTCTTATATATTAAGTCGTCTTATATATTAATACATATTAAGTCCCGATTCTTTTTAAATCAAATAATAATAACAATAAATCGTTTATTTATCTAAACACGTCATCAATTAATAAGCTACATCACACAGAGTTTAGTAACAGACAATAGTGGACGGAGATAAAAAGGTTAGTAGCTCAGCAAAATGGCGGAGTGGTTCTCAGCGCCGCTTATATTCTGCTACAGTCTGCCACATTTAAAAAGAGAGAAAGACTATAACACACACAGGGTGTAAAATTTCTAACAGATTACTAAAATACTCAGCACTTAGCACATAATCGGATTTAGAGCACTATCCACATACAACTACACTACACCCCTACCTCCAAAGTTTACTAAAAAATATCCAGTTAAAACATTATACGAATAAATAATACGTAGGTATACTTTAGATGTTGAAAAAAAAATTATAACACAACAATACTGGTGTCTGTAATAATTTTTGTTTTGCGAAGGCAATGACTAGTAACTGCAAAATTACAAAGAAGAACCACTTATATCATAGCTATGATAAGGGAAGCTTTCCATTCAAACCATCTTGCCAGAGATAGGCACTTACATGGATACTTATGTATTTACCACATGAGAAAGACGCATTGACATTATCAGTCGATTAGAAGCAACAATAAACATTGATGGGCAGGAGACCGGCCCTGGGTGATGTGGGAAAAAGAAGTGACCCGTAAATTATATTAAGAGAGGAGTTACAAAGAAACATGGTCAGAGTCAGACAGGAAAACATTGCACTCATTAGCCTTTCTGCCGTTCTCGATTTCTTGATAATAATAATGTGTGTTGATGAGGCGAACTGGAAGGTTTATGCTTACTCCTATAAGAATGCTTACATGCCTATAGCAATGTATCTGCCGTATACATGTTGGGGTTATATTAATAAATATGACATCCTTAATAAGGCATTCCTCCCATTAAAATCATATTTTGTTCTACGATATTCCATACTATAATTTTGGTTTTACTTTAGAAGCTAATGCAGTTTTCCATTGAAGGTTGAGAAATACAAAACGTTTTTAAAGTCGTAAACTAAAAGTTTTATTGGTATAGGAATGTGTTTTAATTCGATTGCCGAATTAACCTGTAGCCTTTTGTTTCGGGTTTATTCGAAATAATCTTATGTGTTTAAGTAATTTCAAATCGATTTTGTTACAATAAAGATAAATGACTTCTATGACATATTTTGTTATCAGATAGGTATAGTCACTAGTTAGCCCGCTGTTAAACTTGTCTGTATGAGTAGTTAATTTTTTTATACAAGTGCTCTTTGGTGGTAACCTATCAAAAACTCGAAATTTTTTTTCCGGAATAAATTTGTTAGTATTTTCATTATATGGAAAACCGAATTATAACGAACCATTGTTCTTTCAGGATATGTTGGATGTTTATCGTAAAGACACGATTAAATTCGGTTAGGTTAGGTTACTGCCCCCGCGGCGCCGGGGTATCTGTAAGCAGATTCCCCCGGATTAACAAAAAAAAAAAAAAAAGAAAAATTAAAAAAAACAATTTTCCTCTAAAAATTACTTTCGAGGTTATGAAAATTCGAGCAAACGTTATTTCTGGAAAATATCATTTCGGACTGGTGACGGATAGATAACCCTTTATGGGCTATAATTATAACTTATATAAGTGTGCGACAACAATTCAGAAGTTAACATCAAAAATATTTACGTGGATCACTTTTGCAACGACGATATACTTAAGTAAGTTATTTGAGGATTTTGATCTTTAATTTAACTCAAAAATATATTTTTTCAATTTACAATTACAAGTGCCTTAGTTGGTATAGCGTCTGGCACGGTATGCAAGAAGACGTCGGTTCGAATCCGACCGGATCGAAGGAATTTTTTCTGAGTGTACGATCTTTGTATTAATAATTATAACAAACTAGTGGAGTAATTTCACAAAAAAAAGAATTGAATATCAATTCAATAAAAATTTAATTAATACAGTGAATAGCGACATCTCTCGCCAGGACTGGTAGCTGGAAAGGTACTAACTGGGTGATAAATCTGTCATAGATTTCTCATAGATGGCGCTACGACTAAAAAGTCGTTGAAAGACCAAGTACAAAGACACGACGCAAGCACATAGAAAAATTCGTGAGGTCCGTTGGTTCGTTCCGTGGCTTAGTTGGTATAGCGTCTGGCACGGTATGCAAGAAGATGTCGGTTCGAATCCGACCGGATCGAAGGAATTTTTTCTGAGTGTTTTGTCTGAGTGTTCGATCTTTGTATTAATAATTATTACAATTACAAGTTACTAATTTGATTCAGTAACTTGTAGTTTTTAAAAATAACACTGACACGTTACCGACCTCATAAATGTTATTTGGTTTTCTTTATATACAAATAATTCAGATTTATATAATATAAATAAGTAATATCTTTATATAAAGGTGTATTTAATAACATTTCGAACGGGATTAGCTCTTGACAACTTCAGCGTGATGAAATCTAAAATTACATCCTTCAAGATTCGATATTGGGATAGACAGTGAGAATTTTCCCAATAAGTCAATACCTACTCAGTTAACAACCTACTCACATTCAGATTCAAGCACGAATAGGTATAATTGAAACGGATTATTTCAAGTGGAAGCTATTAATAAAATTAAGTGAGCATTTTACCACGTGCTCTTTTTTTTAAATTTTATTCTGCAAGTGATGCTATTTTGCACAAGGATTATATATTCGATAAAGTTCTGTAACTGTGTGATTTATTTATTAAGGAAAATGCATAACATAATAATTTGAATGATAAATTTAACTGAGTTATTTATATTCATACGCTACGCAAGTACTGCCACAGTGTAAAGAACATACAGTGGGATATCGCCTTTGAAGTCTCGCGAAATGACGCTTTCATCTAGACATTACGTCATACCGCAGGGTTGTCACCATGTGTTGTTTTTATTTAGTATGTTGGGGTGGGTGTGCTACTACTATGTCCATATTTTGTATTATAGAAAAACGATGTTGATGTGGGGTTTTTCTCACAAACCGTTTATAATATGTGCAGTAGATGTAGTGTGTTTTAATATTTTTTTTTATATTTGAACGTTTTATTTTAAATAAAACACTCTCTCACTCAATTTGTCCAAGTATTTCCGATTAAATCGGATCTTCAATCCAAAGCTTGTATCTGAAAATAATAATAACGACAATGATATCCAATTTGCCATTATTTCAAAAGTCATCTCGGATTTAGAAATCAGTGCCATATTCGTAATGAGCACCCCCAAATACCTCGAAAATGATACCCATATTGCTATGTCTAGACGTGTCCGTTGGCCGACTGTAGGAATTGGTTAGACTGTGGTACTGCCAAGTTATCAGTGTCTAGCAAGTGAAGTGAGGTTATCGTATCTGTCTCAGGCAAACGTTATTTATTAGTTCCTGATTATTCCCCTAGATACGTATAAAATGTTCTTAGATTTTTATAAAATTCTTTCTTATAGGGTTATTTTTTGTAACTCTAAACACTTAGATGGTATTCTTCATAAAAAACATACTTTGTACATACATTGGATCAGCATTTCATCAATTGCAAAAGAAATAAAAAAGTGTTAATTTCTAAAAAATATATTATAACGAATGTCATTTTTTTTTGTGTAGATGTGTCAAAAGGTTTCAGGTTATTGAAAAATACCCTTTTGTAATTATGAAATTAAATAAATTAAACATGTCTGAGCCTACTTGAAGAAATCCCATAAATTAAACCCTGATAAATTACTTTTCGGCCATAAGATGATGCATTTGGTTTTTACCTTTATCCAACGCTGTTCTTATTGTCAGTATAATAAATTATTTCTTAAAAATTCCGCTCCATGACGAGGGTTAAATCTTACTTGCATTTCTTGAATTTAATTATAGGGTAAACAAAGTTTAAATAAATTTAGTTTGAAAAGTTATCGGCATTAATAAGCTGCCGAACCCAATGGCGCTAATTTGTGTCTAATAAGTTTCTTTATGTTAACAAATTGCCTCACTCAAATCAATTTCGAACTGACTTTGAAGATGTGTTTTCGTAAATTTACACAGAAATTATAAGCAATTTGAAAGGTTCCACAGACGGTTCTCGTCTCGCATTAAAGTTAGTTAGAACTTAAGGTCCTCAAATAAACATTTTGGAACAAATTATTTTAATGGTCCTTAAATATTTTTTTTACCTGCACATTTTTTCTCTAACCAGTAAAATCCGTACTATATATTAAAATCTTTTGCGTACAATCCCAAAAACATCTAGCCGTTTTTCGTCAAAATAATTGTTAATTTTTATATAAAATATTAATTTGAATAAATTGGACAGCCAGATGAATATTTTAGGCGCGATGAAGACTTTTTAGGAAAAATTACCTTATTGTTTCAGTGCCTATTAGTTAAACAAGTGATATTAAAATTCTATAATATAATTGTAATGAATAAACTCACAATCATAACATAGTTTTACGTCTAACTTCAAGTATACGATTACAAAAACTAAATTCATGAATATCTACAACTTTTACTTAGCTATTTACTAAAGGATTTGTGCACAAACACTTCATAAGCAATTTAACTCAATTTTGGTATCTGACAGCTTAAAGACAATGGAATGGGCAGAAATGTTAGTGGCAGATTAATTAGAACAAATCGAATAATACCTACAGAATAAAAAAATTTGGTCAAATAGGATTTATGGGAAAGTAAAAAATAAAATAAATTCTATAATGGCACGACTGTTTTTGTATTTTTGTTATATCAATCAACCTAAATAATGCTTTTGGTGAATTCAATATATTTTTTTAATAAAAAAGTAAGTCCATAATTGAAATCCATCTCACCTAGTGGAAAGTGACGATGAGTTCGACGATGGAGCATGCACACCAAAATAATATCTATTTACTCTCACCTTCAAAAGACCCAGGTTACATAGCGCTTTTTTTTATTAATAATTTGGATTGGATATTTTTTATAGATTGGATACAAGTCCTTTGAGCCATGTCTTCGTTTAATTATGTTTCTGTAAATATGGCCGCCACAAAGAGGATAGGCAATTTGAGGCGGCCTGCTTGGATTGACTCGGGATTCCTTAGAACGCGCCGATACGGGTATTTTAGTTCGACATACGTATCATTTCGCATTTTAATGTTCGATTAAGGCACAATAGCATTATCCTATTCCACTTTAAACTAGATTTCACAAAATAATTGAAAGCCAAAATAAAAACGACACTTTTCCCTCCAAAAGGCCCAGAGCGAATTCCGGTTACATAGCGTTTAGCTTTATTTCCTAGTAGAGATACGGAATTATTAAAGTCACGAAGGGTATGTTTCATCTCTTTTTAGCAAAACGATCAAACAAACCAACATTTCATACCCTTTACATGTCTCATAGTCCCAGTTGACTCAGCCGGCAAAGGGCTCGAAACATTGGTTTGTTTGAAAAACAAATATACGTGATTTAGATTCAAAAAATTAGTTTCATTTCCAATGTTGAACACTATTGTAAATAAGTGTATGTTATCGCGATATATAATAAATCATAAACAAATTATATTTCAATATTAATAATATAACTATTTATGTACAAAATTTTATTACATAACTATAACAATAACGCACACAGGCCTTCCCTAGCCACTAGGGAAGGCCTGTGTCGCGGATGCCATGGAAACACACATAGACAACCACAAATTATATAATTGAATTAATAATATAACTATGAATAAATAAATAATTCTAATTATTTAATAATTAATAATGTGATTTAATGATACTATTTAAGCTATTTAATTTCACACACGTTATTTACTTAATAAAGTTCACAAGACAATTTAAAAATATGATGAAAAATTAATTGTTTGTGAGAAACAGTCTTAGCACTCACTAAGTGGCAGAAGTCGCGAGGCACTGGTTTTCAGCTTGCCTTCTACTTTTGCAAACACACTACTACGAACTCGCGCCTCCTCAAAAATGGTAGACGCTATACAAAAGCGAGGCAGCCCTATCAATATCCTTTATGATACCAGTGACAGGACGAACAGGTCGTGCTCCAGGTGGTAAGCGATACGCCTCTTCATAACAGTTGCAGTCGCGCTCAGAGTTTAAAATCACAAAGATCTGAGAAGAATTGTCACTGCACCCCATCACCCTGAGACATAAATTGACAAGTCTTAATTGTCTGTAATTTTACCAGCACCCTCACTATTTAAAACCGAAATGCAATAATACTTACATTAATGGTTGCTTTGCTACTACGTCCGGCACCTTGAGGCATAAGTGAAAAGTGTCTGTAATTTCACGAAAACCTGTACGCTAGTTGGCAGATCCTTTTACCACGATGGCAAGCATATACTGTCGATCGAGAAGAATGTGCCCTACAATGGGTTTTGACCTAAAGTACTTTCCGATTGTTGCCCACGGTGCGCCAGACACAGGTACAGGTACAGGAAAGGAATGTACGTCGTGAGGGGAGATTCCTTTCATGCAACCCAGTACTATGTGTATATACTACTGAGTATTTTCGAAATCAGTGCTGTTCAGTTTACTAAATAATTTGATTTAATTCCGAAAGATAACGTTGTGGTTTCGAAGTACTTTTCACAAATCATGAATCAACGTAGACGTGAAAAGTTTGTAACCGGTAACGGGTCAGTGGAATGACCTGTGACAACTCCTCCGTCTGATGGATAAAGAGACATGTTTGGGGAACGTATACGTTCATCATCATCATTATCATCAAAATAAACAATTTTATTGCTTGTAATGAATAATAAGTGTTTTTTCATTAATTTTTATGTGAAATTACTCTACTAGTTTGTTATAATTATTAATACAAGAAAGAAAAATTCCTTCGATCTGACTGGACTAAAACCTACGTCAGCGACTAAAAATGCGTTAAAACCAAAGACAAAGATATGTAACAAACGCATATTATAAACATTCGTAAAGTCAGCTGACTCAATCTGTAGCTCAGTTGGTAGAGCGGTCGCCCTAGTATGGTACTGACGCAAGTTCGAGTACTGTCAGAACGAAGGAATTTTTCTTTTTTATTCGATATTTTTATTAATAATTATATCAATTTTAGTTACTCCTTCCATTGTTTCTTTTTTGTTGGTGTTTTAAATGTATCCATTTTGTTTCAGGACAAGAATACAACTTCAATAAGCTTACAGAAGAAGAAGTGAATTCTTTAGGCCAGACTTACGACTACGATTCGATAATGCATTATGCAAGGAACACTTTCAGTAAAGGAACGTATCTGGATACAATATTGCCGCTAGAGGTCCTTGGAAAGAAAAGACCGGAGATCGGACAAAGAGTACGATTGAGCGCTAGTGATATCGCACAGACGAACCTTCTTTATAAATGTGCTAGTAAGTAATGACGTTTTATATATTAAATATTATAATATTTTTTAAATAGATGTGATAAAACGTTTAAAGAGTCGTTCGTTTCAGTCGATGTTCCATTAGTATTTTTATAGAGATTGTCCGCACTAATTATACTGCGGATATTCTGAGTGTGGCCAGTATCTTTACAACAGAAGTTCTGATGGATCCACTTGTGTTATAAGCAATGGAACTATCCGTATTTGAAAATACTTCTGGACCCACTAGTGGAACCAAGCAGTGGATCCAACAGTCCTGAAGGAGTTTTAGAAATACAGAGATTATTTCGAATTCTTATGGATCAATGATTTTAAAAGACAAAGCTAAGCAAAACCTCTTCTACCGAATAAAATTGTTTGTACAATATAAAAATGTTTTTATCCTTAAATTTATAAATTCAACAGCTATTTCACAGCCGTAATTTTCAATTACAAATTCCTTTATGAATTACTGAGAGAAATTAATATAAAATACAGGCGAAATTTATCCAACGCTTTGTAAAGTGGCGTAAGCAACGTCGTAACCCGAAATTAGGGAACTCATATTAAGACCGGCTTAGCCAAAATAAGTGTTGTTTAATGGACGAGATCCGTCTAGATTGTTGCCACGAGAGGGTTACTAACATATTGAAACTAACATTAGCCTGTTAATTTTAGGTTACGTAAATTAGTGATAGAATTAGCGACAGATTTTGGAACAAAGGCATCCAAAACTATGTATATTTTGCGAACATTGATTTCGAATAGATGTAGTGCTATAATTTTATGAATAAGCGAACATGGTTTTCATTAAAATGTTTTCAACATAAGCTAAAGAGACTGATTTTCAGAAAAAGTGACCAAATAGCGATGCCACACGGACGCTGCCGGTGCATTGCGTCGTCGCTACGCTATGATTTCAACGCACCGATTACCACACGAGCAATGCGGTATCGCAACGTAACGTCAACCGCTTACGCGTCGTAACTCCCCTCCCCGCTTCGTCTCCTGGCCCCTTATCCGTAACGTACGCGTTCGGTCGCCGCGCGTCGTTTCAACGCACAATGTGTCACGCGTCACCACTCAGGCGTCGCAACGCCGACGTAACGCATCGTGTGACATCAATCAAAGTCGTTCTACTAAGCGCGCATTCTTGCTACTGGAGCGACGGGTGGCGGCATTTGGTCTCATTGTTAAATAACAAATACGCCTTCCATGTACGGTGCACAACTAAACAGTAGTATTCATTTTACAGAATGTGGAAAGACCCTTCTAGGGAACTCTGGCTGGTTCAATTCACCAGGCTGGGGCGTCGAATCGGCCACCGCAAACTCAGAAACATGCGAATGGCGCATTGTCGCTACTCATGGGGAACGAGTTGTCCTGAATATTACAGGTCAGTTCATTACCATAGTTACTTACAGACGAGAATTACAACGACATCGACAAGACCAAAGCTTTTACTCTTAAAACTTAGGAAACTACAATAGGAAAAGCGATAAATGTCCAATGTACATTAAAATGTACTAAATATAATTACACCTTCAGGCTCAAGCAAGTATGCCCTGAGTTTTATATGAAAAACGAATTTTTATTGATACTCTTTGGTCATATGAAATGTATAGCGCTAAACTTTAATACAATATATTCATTATAATGTACACTGGGCGTTTACGTGACCTTAGGAATGTATCATTTCAGTGTGTACATTTGATGTACATGGGGACTTAGGAGGTTAAAGAAAAGAACATAATATAGTAAAATTTTTATTGAATTGATATTCAATTGTTTTTTGTGAAATTACTCCACTAGTTTGTTATAATTATTAATACAAAGATCGAACACTCAGAAAAAATTCCTTGCCAGACGCTATACCAACTAAGCCACGGAACGAACCAACGGACCTCACGAATTTTTTCTATGTGCTTGCGTCGTGTCTTTGTATTGGGTTTTTCAAAGACTTTTTACGCAAGCACATAGAAAAAATTCGGTTCGAATCCGACCGGATCGAAGGAATTTTTTCTGAGTGTTCGGTCTTTGTATTAATAATTATAACATAATATAGTTTTTTATTTTTAGTTTGTCAGTATACATATATAATATTTCAACGAATTTTCTTTACCAAAATAGACAATTTCACTTTACTAGAAATTTTACTTAGACATCCTTGTCCCAAATCATGGGATCTCATGAATTATTTATCAGGAATAATTAATTATTTGCCCTATTACTTAAAGCTAAGTCTCTTTTAAACATCGATAGCTTAAATACTTACTTAAATTGTTATGGTTCAACAAACTAGGAATAAACTTTCATCATATGCACTATAGTACATATTAATATGAACGTTTGCATCTATACGTCTAAAAGTTAGCCTTTATATGGCGGAATATTTTTTTAACATATCTGAGAACAGAACAGCCGGTCCTTCAAGTTTCTATATGTCAAATTCAATATGTCAATTATTTAGTTTGACTTGAACTACTCTATCAACTAGAAATAATGTAAAAATAAATAGTGCAAGATAAGAGAAGCTTGTTATAGACAATAGGGAAACGCAGGGGATAGAAACTTGGGCATCTGATACGACAATTTCCTTTGAAGCAATTTAGCAGGGAAAGGAGGCAAGGGAAGACTTACATAGATATAAGTTAATGCCGTGTCATACAAGGTACGTTAGGGAGCTGAACACTCATAGTGAGTGACAAGAATCTAGCTCTATTTATGGGAATAATAATTAAGTAAGAAGCTAGCTATATTTAAGGGAATAATAATTAAAAAAGAAGAAAGAACCGGTAAAGGTACCGACTGAGTGAAAGCCTCAAAGATGTCACTTACGGCGATAAAAGCTGAAACAACCCAATACGAAATTCATAAGGTCTGCTGACCCGATCTGTAGCCCAGTTGGTGGCCCTGAGTGGTTTGGCACGGATGCATGTTCTAGTCCCGATTCTTTTTATTTATAATTATAACAAAATAATGGAGTAATTTCACAAATTAATTAATATCATACATGACTGACATTAATATTAGACATAACTGGTTGATGACTTCACAACCGTGTTCATGGGACCTGTAAAGGACCCGAAACGTCGGTTTGTTTGAAAAAAGAAATATACGCGATTTAGATCCGAAAACATAGTTTTATTTCTTGTGTCTAACAACCGCGAAAACCTAAAAACTCGATGAAATTAATATCATGATGATATTCCATCAAAATCAAGAAAGAAAGAGTTTTGATAACGTAACACGTGGCAATAAATCATCTATAGTCGTCGACCTTGTCCAAAGCGGCCAATATTGTAATAATGTACGTAAAATCCCTATTGTGGGCAAAAAGAGTATGTCGAGTGTTTGTTAAGGACCGGCTGCCCAATTTCAGAGGCCACTTGAGATCTTCAGATGAGTTGCTGCCTAAAAGACAACGGGTTTTATTGTTCAGCTCGACGTACCCGTGTTAATGAACGTATATCTATACCCTTGAGTATTAACTTCGATATTTAATGCCTCTAATTTTATAATATTGGTAACACAACTGAATTAGTAGAACTTTGCTGAAATTTACCGATACGTAACCCGCTTCTTTAGTTCAACTATGTTAACATTATGGAAATTATTAATTCAACACAATATTGTCTATAAATAAGAAGCTAGTCCATGAAGTTGGGAAAGTAAGATTGAGGTGCCTATGCTGGAACGTAGGAACCATGAATGATAGGTTATTTATTAAAGATTTACCGGACGTAATCAGCAAAATGACTTCAAGTAAAATACGTGGCGAAATTACAAGCACATGAGACTTGTCAACTTATATCTGCGGGTGATGAACACAGTCGCAGAGGTCTTTGCGATTTAAAACTTTGAGTGGCACAGCAACTTGCACACGACTTTTTTCGTCCCGTCACTTATTATGTGCTGTGTCTACCCCGAGTAATAAAAGGCAGGGGTAACATGTCAAAACTCAGGGCCAACTGACTTTTCTTCTGTTCTTTTCGAACTGTATTTCAATGTAGATATGTATTTTATTACATTTCTGACCTTTCCTATAACATCGATCGAGTTCTTCATAAAGCTTATAAATTAATCTAGAACCAAAACAACCTTTCATCCAAATCACTTCTCCGTAAAATTGCCCACATCAAACTTGAAACCATTGTCCAACCGTCAATACAAAATTTGTCATTTCCACGAATTTCTGAAGGTAATCCTTCATAGTTATGGTTCGGTCGAAATAACGACGCTATTTTGACAGTGCGACCACCTTGTTAAGGCTTGTCCGTTAGATTCAGATAAATGGTTGTTTAGACAAGCGTTTATAATCCTATAAGAATGATTTTATAACATTATTAAAGTGTGGAGACATTTTGAAAAATAAACGGATTCCAATCACTTTAGTACCAGTAGGACTCTCTGTGAAAGAGTTGATCCAGGGAAGTATTGCCACCGTACCTATTTCTGCCACCAAGCAGTAATGTGAGCACTACTGTGTTCCGGTTTTGAAAGGTAAGGGTGCTGGTGAAATTACAGGCACATGGCACTTGTCAACCTACGTCTCAAGTTAAGTTACGGGGGCAGTGGCAGTAACCCATAGTACTTTTTGATTAAAAACTCTAGGTGGCACTGCAATGCTACAGAGAGGTATGTCGTTTACCACCAAGCGCTAGACATGTGCGTTCCGTCCCTTGATACCAAAGAAGATACTAAAGAATCAGGACTTTATTGGCGAATTCTGATAATTAAATACAGTATTTAAATGGTGGCCTTGTGGAAGTCCTTGAATCGACTCCGTAACCACGCTAAACAAAGACAAGATGTGTAAATGGGATTCAGGGATGCTAGTCTAACCCGATGTGACTGCGCCATAGTCCATGCAGCACTCGTTGTTGTACCCTAATACCTTACAAGTGAAGATCTCAAAGCGGCCATGAGAAAGCGCAGTTAAGATGCCAATATTCTATTCAAAGTCAATATAGTCCTAAAATAAAAAAACATTGACATGATAAGATTACTTAAAATTGATCATTATACTTAATAGGTACAGATGGCAATACGTATATTATCAACTTGAATAATATTGTGTTTATTTTAATCACTTTATTTCAGTGCAGAATAATTGTAATAACTATTTTTCTAAGTAGCTGTTACTAGCCAGCATGGTGTTTTCTTCGGGACATCGAATATTAGAAAATACCTATTACCGCATTTATGGAACTTGTATTACACGCAGAGTAAATTAAAATATGCATAACAGTTTAACAATTAAGGCGCATTTATTGGACACGAATTTTGTCGAGCTCATCCCGCGCGACCGCCGCGTGATCGCCGAGCGGAGTCCGCGTTACCGCCGCGCAGCGACCGCGTGCTCCTCACTGTTATGGCAAAATACGCTCTATTTCATTTAGCTTTTACGTTTTAACTTAAATGAGCGTCCCGGGCACGCGGGCGAAGCTGGCTTGAATTTGGTCTACGCGGCGGCCGAGTGACGACCGCGGAAACCGAGTGGTTGCGCGGTTGTATTAGAGGAATTTAAAAGATGTTGCCTATTAAATAGAACTCAGATTCGCCATTAATGTACATGAAAGCGTGGTAACTGGACGGTCACCGTGAAGCGGCCGCGTGAAAACTATCGCCTCATCTAACTGGGCGCTAATACCAGACGATTGTAATGCCATAAAGCAATGTTTGCGTAGCTTTTACCTACTTAAGGTACACTACTGGTAGGTAAATTACAGTCGAATATAACGTACCCCATTTGAAAGTTATTCCGAGATGATTAAATGTTTGCACTGAGCAGGCAATCGAATTTCTAGGAAACAAACAAGAAACAAATTCGTACAACAATGTTCGTATTATCAGAAATGGCTATTATTAAAGGTAAGATTAAAAATACCTTATCTCGGTATATTAATATAGTCAATGGCTTTTTCATTTCGATGTTACAAGACATCCCTAAGCCTACTAGGGTGAGTTCTCAAATAGTTCTATTGACCTAACATAAACGTAGCGATAGTGCCTAGAAAAACAATAGTGTTTCTTATGTACATAGTAATATAAGCGCTAATGGACAGTATTAGCGTCGTTCCCAAGAAATTTCATCTAAGACCCGTTGACCCGTTGTTGTAAGTGTTTTATTGAATGTCAAGGTGTTTCACCACCATTCAATTATTTTTTGTGAAATTACTCCACTTGTTTGTTATAATTATTAATAGAAAGATTCGGACTCGAACTAATGTTTTCTAGCAAACTGTGCCAGACGCTATGCCAACTAAGTCATGGAACGAACCAGCGGACCTCACGAATTTTTCCATGGGCTTGTTTGTCGGATCTTTGTATGTGGTTTTTAACGACTTTTTAGCCGTAAAGTGAGAAATCTATGAAAATTTTTTTTGTTATTGTGTTATTGCCAAGGAATCTTACTAAGTTTATAAAAGAGCAAAGCAAAATTAATTATTCAAAAACAAGACACGACATACAAAACGCTTGTTACACGAGAAATGTTCCCAAATTTATATTATTCCTCAATTTATTTTCATTATCTAAAGGTTATGTCTGATGAGAACTTCCTAAGCTTGTTACGAGTAACAGGACGTAAATTGATTTAAAAGATTTAGTACAAAGTTCCTATATTAATTAATGAGTTCGTCCTTTATAATTGTATTTGGAACCAATCAAACATTTATCATGACTGTGTGCATTATTATCGAACTATTTTCATAGAATAAACCAACCATAATTGTAATGGTGATAAGTTGTATGACCAAGTGAAGGGACGAACAAGTCATGCGCCTGGTGGTAACCAACACCTGTCCATGGCAGTTGCAGTCGTAAGGATCTGAGGGGCAATGTCACTGCACCCGTTACCCTGACAATAAGTTGACATTCATGTTCCTGTAATGTCATCAGCACATGTAATGATTACATCACAGGTTGGTGTCAGATATAGATAAGGTGGCAGTATTAAAGTAAAAAATGAACCGTATTTGAAATGATCACACTTACTACATCTTATTCTATAAATAGCTAATATTATTACGAGTAGATGGCACTGTATTAATTACGTCTTATGGCAATTTACTTAAAGCTAATCCTATAAATACGAACGAAAGCTTTGTTCACGCTTAGTTTGTTGTGTAAACGTAATATTTTTAGTTTATAGCTTAATTTATAGAAAAGACTGCTTTTAGCAACACGCGGTTAATTTTCAGTAAATTGTAGAGAGGGAATGGGTTTAGTTGGTTTTGTTAATACTAGATGGCGTTAGTCACATTTGGTGAAATTCCTGAATCGCGCTAGCAAGATTTTTCCGGAGCCATAGTATTCTATGTGTAGCTCAAGGGGTTTAGTAGTTTTTTTTTGGGTTAAGAGCCTTCTGCTCGCCCATTCATTCGGTGGTGCAGTCAACGCCATCAACGATCAAGTGCGGTGTCCTTCAGAGAAGAAAAGTAGTTTTTGTACTCGATTTAACAAAGTGAAGAAACCAGTGAACAGCGAAGGTATCGCCCACTTCACATTTCCACTAGTTTAACATAAAGACACACCCAAAGTAGTCAATTAAACCAACTACTACTAGGACACAAGTTGTCAAACGTGCATAGGTATACATATTTTTGGATCATCGAGTTTTTAATACACTGTAGTTAAAATAAACCAATATGGAAGTGTAATGTTCATATAATTTTGCTGTCTACTGTACGCAGCAAGTATGTTATACTTACCTACTTTAAAAATATTGTTTTCACCACCATATAAATGCCATATAAATAATATGTTCCAACCTTATCGTACCGCAACCTCCGCAGGGTTTGGTGGTGGGTGTAAATGTTTTTCATTGACCTTTGATAGGTCAATCATATTTTTCAAGTTTAATGCCGGTTGGGGATTTTACAAGGCACACGACGATTGGCAATCAAAATCACAGGCAAAATCACATTTAGGACAATAATTAGAAACAAATAATTAACAAAACACAAACAACAATCTACCTCTGAAAACACAACATTCCATTTATTGAAAACAACCCACACGAAAACGCTAACCCGAAAGATATACGCAAATGAAATCCCGACTGACCGAACGGAAACGCCGAATGCCGTGAATTAATGAATTTATCGGCTTTTATTTCAAGAGCCTTCGGTCACCGGGTGTAATAAATCTCCGTCGAGCCTTTTGCTACCTTTTCCTCGATTTCCACCGACCATAGCTGAGACCATTTCCAATTCTTGTCCATTGAAACTGTATCTACTTGTTTTCCTTTCTATTTCAATGGTTGTTCATTTTACAAACGTCAATCTTCGGACTCAAGAAACTGAACTACACGCACTACTACCTACCTCATAATGTCAATCCTCTTTAACCTCAATAGCAAGCGTAAAAAGGCAGTCAGCCATGATCACATGTAAAGGGTCCCAAACGTTAGTTTGTTTGAAAAAAGAGACGTGATTTAGATCCGAAAAATAGTTTCATTTCCTAACACTCTTTGTGGAATAAAGAAAAAGACATTATAAAGAACTTAATAAAACGTACGTAACTTATTCAGTCCATTAATTTACGGTCATAGTTCTCGCCAAAGACGGTGTAAAATATTTATATGTAATCAGATCTAATGTTGCGACTGCTATGAGCGCGCCGCCATAAAATTTGTGATACAAAATGGTAAAATGTATTAGAGCGTTTACGCCTGATTCGTATCAGGGGGTCTACTCTCGATCTCCGTCCGACATCCGTCCGAAACAATTACTGCCAAATAAGCAATACTTGACCAAATGAAAAGACGCGTGATGCGAATGAAGCTTCATACTTGATACTTGTCTTTTAATTTTGTCGAATATTACTTGTTTGATAGTTGTTTCGGACGGATGTCGGACGGAGATCGAGAGTAGACCCCCTGTTCCGAATCCGAGAAATGACGATCCGAAATATCACACAGATCATTGTATCTCTGTACAGGCGATATCCGTATTTTCTTGGATACGAATCGGACTTAGTGACATCCGAAATGGATCCGAGATTTCTAGATTTGTGTAGTCTCGGATTCGGGACGAATACGAATCGGAGGCAGGGCGCAAACGCGCTACCGACAACGATTGCTTAAATCATGACTACGATCCATCACTCTTTGAAAATCGAAATCTAACCAATCGAGTTCTTAGGTTTTCGCGATTGTTACATATTGGAAATTAAACTATGTTT